>NC_090657.1:103065678-103236218 GCF_040937935.1 Hyperolius riggenbachi
GTCCCCACTCAGGACTAAGATGTCGCTCTCTGTAGATAGGAGGGTGTACCACCCTTCCACCAGGGGTAGAAAACTTGATATAGGGATGTGCAGAGGCGCCAAAAGGATAAAATGTTAAAAAGTTTAAAACGTTCACGTGGCGGTGGTGGGCCAGCCACACCAAAACGGACACAATGCTGTCGCTTGATATAATAGTAATTTATTCACATACTCCTAGATAAAACTGCAAGGCGTTTCACGGGCACAAACCCGCTTCATCAGGCAATAAGCAATCGGAGTATCACACTGAAAAATGACAGATGAAAGGCATATCAGAGCGTTGTGTGTGGCATGATTGTATCAAATATGTGTGTGGTTTGTAATATGATATAGCATTGGAGGATAAGGTTAAAAGTGAAGATGCTTTTTTTTGTATGCCTTTTATACATATATCATTATCTATATTTATTAATATTAATTTATTTTATCTTAAATCCTTTCTCATTATGTCATTTTATTGTGTTTAACGATATTTATGTATGCGTTATAATAAATCGCTCATATAATCAACCCCCCATGCCATAGGCAACGAGATATACTTCTATATACATATATAGTACACATAACATTCTAGCACTTTGCCACCTTTTATAAAACACAATCTTTCCATGTTTCAATTTTCACTTTGTATTGGTCTATCACGTGGAATTCCAATGGAATTGATTCATGTTTGTGGCAGTAATATGACAAAATGTATAAAACTTCGAGGGGGCGAATACTTTTGCAAACCACTAAATACATGAAGCAATAAAAATTCACCATATGCTTAAAAAGCAGACCACTAACAGTATTTTTCCCACACTGCATGTGTGTACGTGCGACGCTAAGAGGAAAGACAGATGTAATTTTTCCGAATGCGCGCCCAGCTTTACCTATACACACACTTGCCTGAGAGCATCACTTGTACAATGAATGGACCCGATTGGAATAAGTCATTACCGACGCTAGTCTAGTTTAGGAGACCCAGCAGGAAACCTCATAGGGAATAGTTCTCCAATCACAGCACCCTTTACTGCTAGAATCTTTGTGATTGGCTTAAAGAGACTCCGTAACAAAAATTGCATCCTGTTTTTTATCATCCTACAAGTTCCAAAAGCTATTCTAATGTGTTCTGGCTTACTGCAGCACTTTGTACTATCACAGTCTCTGTAATAAATCAACTTATCTCTCTCTTGTCAGACTTGTCAGCCTGTGTCTGGAAGGCTGCCAAGTTCTTCAGTGTTGTGGTTCTGTGATGCATCTCCCCCTTACAGGCCCCTCTCTGCACACTGCCTGTGTGTTATTTAGATTAGTGCAGCTTCTCTCTGCTCTATTATCTTTTACAAGCTGGATAAATCCTCCTCTGAGCTGGCTGGGCTTTCACATACTGAGGAATTACATACAGGCACAGCTGTCTGCACTCTGCAGGAAGAAACAGCCTGACACTTCAGTGGAAGATAGCTGCAGGGGGAAAGAAACACACAAATGATCTCTTGAGATTAAAAAGGAAGGCTGTATACAGCCTGCTTGTGTATGGATGTATTTTCTATGTGTGGACATACTGTACATCAACCTACTTCCTGTTTTGGTGGCCAGTTTGTTTATAAACAAACTTTTTAAAACTGTTTTTAACCACTTTTAATGCGGCGAGGAGCGGCGAAATTGTGACAGAGGGTAATAGGAGATGTCCCCTAATGCACTGGTATGTTTACTTTTGTGCGATTTTAACAATACAGATTCTCTTTAATAGTATGGGCATAGTTTACTACAACCTATCTGAAACCTAAACATTTCGAGAGGGTGCTGTCCAGCCAATCTCGTTAACACAATTTCCCTATGAGGTTTTCTGCTGGGTCCCCTAAACTACACTAGCATCTCATTATTTATATCCATCAGCTAACCTGTTGCTGTTTCTGCGGTTTTGGTGGGCTTTAAAGAACAACTGAAGTGAGAGGTATATGGAGACTGCCATTTAATTCCTACTGAACAGTGCACCTTGCATGGTTGTCCTGCTGATACGCTGCCTGTAATCCTTTTAACCATAAACCTTGAACAAGCATACAGCTAAGGTGTTTCTGACAGGGCTGTGGAGTCGGAGTCGGGCAATTTTGGGTGCCTGGAGTCGGAGTCGGGAAAAAATGCACCGACTCCGACTCCTAATGAATTTGTAACTGTAATTAAAATAGAAAATATGATAAAATGTTCTATTTCTCAGATAATAGTCATTAAAAATAATGTATATATACAGTATATATACAGTAATAGCTGTGCTTAGTCCACAAAAATGAAATAAACCAATCAAAATGAGTTACTTGTGCTGCTTCAATAAAGCAGTCCTCGTATTTTTAAGGTCAGATATACATATCTGATTGTGACTGTATATATGATGTGTACACAGGAATCTCTTATATATACTAAATAACATCTATGCTGTAAGAATAAAGCCTGATGTGTAGCTGTGTCACTAATAGAGATGGTCAACGAGATGGAAATAATTCTGCATTGATGCTGATTTATGCAAATGTATGCACTCCCTTTGCTCATGAAATCAAATAATTTGATAGGTTATTAAAATTTGGTTTGATGACTACAAATTAAAGGGTAACTGAGATGGATGAAAAAAAAAGTTTTATACATACCTGGGGCTTCCTCCAGCCCCCTTCAGGCTAATCAGTCCCTCGCTGTCCTCCACCACCCGGATCTTCTGCTATGAGTCCTGGTAATTCAGCCAGTCAGCGATGTCCAGCCGCATGCTGCTCCCACAGCCAGGAACATTATGCACCTGCGCAATAGTGCTGCACAGGTGTAGTATGCTCCTGGCGGCGGAGTGTGTGCATGCGCACTACGCCTGACTGGCTCAAGTACCTGGACTCATAGCAGAAGATCCAGGTGGTGGAGGAGGACAACGAGGGATTGATTATCCTGAAGGCGGCTGGAGGAAGCCCCAGGTATGTATACAACTTTAATTTCATCTGTCTCAGGTTTACTTTGTTACACAGTAGTACTATACTCTACATATGCACTCCCCACAGAGCTGCAGGGAATCCACTGAGAATGCTGTGCACATTGAACACAGAGGTGTTGTCTGTTTACAATCTCCTCCTTCCCCTGCAGAGTACCTGCACATCATTCTTACATGTACCCACACTTACATTGCCTAGGGCCTGATAGATGTTCTTTGTTCCGGTTTGTACCTTTTACAAGTACTAGTCTCTTACCAAGGACTAGTTTTACTCTAAAGGGAATAAATATAGTAGTCTACATATCCTTCTCACTTCAGTTGTCTTGTAAAATTCCTAAGCGTTGGCAGTTAGACGAATTTCATGTTACATACTTTTAATCAACAAAATTGTAATATGCAAATTAGAGGAGTCGGAGTCGTGGAGTCGGAGGATTTTTGGACCGACTCCACAGCCCTGGTTTCTGACTGAAGTTTTACTGGATTATTCACATGATTTTTTTTCAGTTGTGTTAAGGCCAGAAAGATCATCAAGATACCGGGCAACTGCTATTGTTTAAAAGGAAATAAATATGGCAGCCTCCATTACCCTCTCATTACAGTTCTCCTTTAAGAGATGGTATGCAACTATCAAAGCATTTACAGCAAATGAGCGAGTAAGCACAAAGAATACAACAGCAACTACAGAATTAGATTTGCTGCAGCTGAAGCAAAACTCCAGAAAAAAAAAATGCATTTTAGTGTTGGTTAGAATTAATAAAATGTCAAAACCTAATACTGTATATCTCAGCTTGCCTACTTAAGATTTTTCCCTACACGCTCTAGAACCTCCATAGTTTTAACATGAATCCCTCCCTAGCTTTAACATGAATGCTAAAACGGGGAAAAGGTACGCACCCCCCACCCCCCCCACCCAAAAAAAATCCACTTGATGGGAGTTCTAAAGCTGGCCATACACTGGCCCGATTTGCGGCCGTTGACAGCAGATTCGATCACTGGGATCGAATTTGCTGCCAATCGTTCGCACTAAACGCACCCGCCGATCCGATTTCCTCCCGAAATCGGATCGGTCCGTCGATCGCGCCGTGCAGAAAAATACCGTCGATCGCCCGCGGGTAGGGAGCGCGTCGCTAGCGGCATCCGATCAGGTATACATTACCTGACGCTGGCTCCCGGGCATCTTCTCCGCGTCTTCTCCACTCTGTTCCTGCTTCCATCCCAGCGTACATTAACTTCTTGTGTCACTGCAGTGACCAGGAAGTTCAAATAGAGGGCGCTCTATTTGAACTTCCTGGTCACGGAGTGACACAGCGTACGCTGGGATGCGGTGCGGGGTGCAGCGCGGAGAAGAGGACCCGGAGCCAGCTTTAGGTAATGTATACGGGGGGGGGGGGGGGGGGGGTCTGGACAGGCAGCAGGAGCAGCTCAACAGATTGTGATCGGTTTCAGGCTGAAACCGATTCACAATCTGTTTGCAGTAAAGGCAGCCATACAATCCCTCTCTGATCAGATTCGATCAGATAGGGATCTGTCAGCTGGTCGATCTAATGGCAAATCGACCAGTGTATGGCTACCTTAAAGAGAACCCGAGGTGGGTTTGAAGATTATTATCTGCATACAGAGGCTGGATCTGTCTATACAGCCCAGCCTCTGTTGCTATCCCAAACCCCCCTAAGGTCCCCTTGCACTCTGCAATCCCTCATAAATCACAGCCGTGCTGCTGACAAATAGCTTGTCAGAGCTGGCTGTGTTTATCTCTATAGTGTCAGTCTGCTGCTCTCCCCGCCTCCTGCAGAACTCCAGTCCCCGCCTGCATCCCTTCCCTCCCTGCTGATTGGAGGGAAGGGACGGGGCAGGGACCGGAGCTATGCAGGAGGCGGGGGAGCAGCTGAGACTGACACTACAGATGTAAACACAGCCTCACAGCACGGCTGTGATTTATGAGGGATTGCAGAGTGCAGGGGGACCTTAGTGGGGTTTGGGATAGCAACAGAGGCTGGGCTGTATAGGCAGATCCAGCCTCTGTATGCAGATAACATTCTTTAAACACACCTCGGGTTCTCTAACTTTTCCCAGTACTAAACCCTGGATCGGACTATGCAATTTTTACATTAGAGTCTATTCCCAATCAAAGAGAATGATTGACTCATGCAAAAAAAGTTCAGATCTCTTTCTTTATCGAAGCATATCAAACATGATGGAAGTTAATCAAAATACTGGTTTTTCTTCCATGTGTGCATCATTTTGATCAATATCAAATTGGGGGGATAAAAATCATAAATATGAACAGAATTTGCAAAAAATAAAAATAAAAAATTGTTTACGTATTTGATGGCAAACTTCTATATCCAATCGCCATCAGATTAGAATATCAATCTGGTCACTCGCTTGAATATAAATATAAAATTAAATTTAAGGCATCATTTGAGCGATTGTGTGTGTGGTTTAGGGAGCACGCCCATAAGTCCATCCATGTATTGCGATTCACTGCAGAATCGCAATGCATCATTGGCTGCATTTCTGCAGTTCTGTAAATGCAATCCCATTTTGAATGGGACAGCAACTGCATCATGGTCACAATGCAGTGCCATGCATCGTGGCAGCCAACTGCGTTGCCAGCACCGTGGACATGGAAACGAGGCCTGTTTCATATATCAACATAGTAGATTTATACACTTCCTGTCAGAACAGCAATTTAGAATAGTTCTCCCTGATCGGGATACAGACAGCAATAAAACCAAAATAGATTTGAACCCTTTTTTACAGGGAATCTCAGGATACATTAAATATGTAAATAGGTCACGGCTGCGCTTAAAGGATACCAGAGGTGAAAAATATAGGAGAAATGGGGGGAGCTGGCATGTATGGTGAGCTGTCGTGAGGCCCACTGCTCCCCCCGTTCTCCATTCTGCCCCTCCAATGCTGCTAATTGCCCTCTGGCATCCTCTTCCTTTCGCCTGGGACGGGCATCACTGCTCCTGCGCTGGCCCAGCTACGTGTATCCCACAGCATGCAACCGTGGCCCGGGAGCGCTCTGCACACGCGCGTTACGTAGTTGTTTCTCCTATATTTTACGCCTCTGGTATCTTTTAACATGAACCATAACTGAGGAATAATGAAAAAAAAAAAAACGTTTCATTTACCTGGGGCTTCCCCCAGCCCACGGTAAACTTCTTGTGCCCACGCCATCAAGCCGATCCTCCGGTCCCCCACAGGGAGCTAGCTTCGCTTTAGGAAGTGCACATGCGCGGCTCTGGCCACACGCGTACTCAAACACGCTCCCGCCACCGTGGCCGTCCTATGCAGGCAGACGACCACAGCGCCAGGAGCGTGATAAAGTACACACACGGCCAGAGCCACGCAGGCGACCTAGCCGGCGACTGCTTAGTCACCAAAAACTAAACTGCTTGTGGAGGGACTGGAAGATGGGTTTGAGACGGTGTGGGCAGAGGACATCTGCAAAAGGCTGGGGGAAGCCCCAGGAACGTGAAACTTTTTTTTATTCCTCAGTTAAGGTTCCTTTTAAGATGTGTACATACTGCTGAATTCGCATGTCAGGCAGGGGAGCGGCGTCTTCAAAGGTTCAAAGGGATCTGAACGCTTGCGCAGTAGATGGTCGGGAGCCATGTACACACGCCTGATTATTGGCTGAGGCAGTTATAGGCCGCCTCAACCAACTTTAATCAAGCGTGTGTACGGCCCCTTAGAGAAGCAAAAAGTAACAAGCGCATAAATAGACTGGCGTATAAAACATACAACTCCAACATACAAAGTAAAACTCCAGCCAATCCGATTACTTCTAGCCATTTTCAACACTATGCAAAAATAAAGACACTAGTCTAGTTTAGAGGACCCAGCAGGAAACCTCATGGGGAATAGTTTGCCAATAATAGCATCCTCTACAACGCAAAGCTTTTAGAGCCCATTCTCACTTAGGCGATTAGCGGCCATTTACTGCTAATCGCTGAAACATTAACTGTGTGGCACTGATCTCCCTGCCGCCGATCTTGGAGATTCGATATTAGTGACAATCCCAAAACACAATGCATGTAGCAATTTATCACAATCACAAGATTCCGATTTCTGGGGGGGGGGGGGTGTTGTCATTTTTTGCATTCTCTGAAGCAAAGAAATTACAAATACAATATTCCTTGGAAATACTGAAAATCGGCATTGGTGGAAATCAGAATTTCTGCGCAAATGGGCATTTACGACCACCCCTACTGCAGATTATTTAAAACAAACTGTTTAGCACCACCAGTAGCTGTTGTAAGTAATGTTTTACTAATGCTGGGAATACACGGTTAGTTTTTGAGGTGATTAGATGGTTCGATAGATAATTTACGACATGTCCGATCTACCTTTCGATCCTTTCGTTGCTCGATTTCTGATAGAAGTGAATGAAAAAAATAAGAAAAACGAGCAGAAGATAAGAGAATCGACTGCAGAATCGAGCGGCAAAAACAATCGAGAGGAGAAACGAGAGCCAGAAACGAACCATATATTCCCAGTATAAAAGGTATTTTTTTAATACTGCCCAGAGTTCTTATTTAGTCAAAGCAAACAGAAGCTTTTGGACTCCCATTGTATTATCTTGTAGGACATTATTGACAAGATAACATATCTTATAGCTGACATTTTATAAATAGAAACATTTAGGGCTGGTACACTGGTCGATTACCACCAGATCGACCGACAGATAGATCTTTCTCTGATTGAATCTGATCAGAGAGGGATCTAATGGCTGCCCAAGACACTGCAAACAGATTTTGAATCGATTTCAGCATGAAACCGATTCACAACCTGTGGAACTGACGCAGCTGCCTTGCGCCCCATGAGTGCTCCCCCAGCCTGCAGCAATACATTACCTGCCCCTGCAGTCTCATTTCTTCCAGAGCACTCCTCCATCTTCGCTTCACTTCCTGTCAGTGTCCCGTCCTGTCACAAGCAGTAAGTTCAAACAGTAGAGCGCCCTCTACTGTTTGAACTTCGCTTTCTCACAGGACAGGACACTGACAGGAAGGGAAGAGAAGACGCCGGAAGAAGTGAGAGACTGCATGGACCCGGGGACTTGCGACAGCCGGACAGGTGATGTATTGCTGCCACTATGCGTCGGTCGTTGCCGTTTCAAACGCTGCTAACGACACGCTCCTGACCCGCCGGCGATCAAGCAAAATTTTCCGCCTGGGCAGATTGATGGAGTCGATCGGTCTACGTTTGCGTTATTGATATCACAGCAGATTCAATCACAGTAATCAAATCTGCTGTCTATCGGCTGGAAATCGAGTTAGTGTTAACCTTTACCATTAAATTGACAGGTCAAATTGAAAATTTCCAACATACCCGATCTGCTCCCGATCGATAATGGGACAGATTTTTGTGCAGTTATCAGAAAATCAACCGTTATCGATCGGGAGCAAATGGGACATTTTAGAAATTAGAGCCCGTTTCCACTAGAGCGAATCCGCATGCGTTGTCTGCATGCGGATTCGCACAGCCAATACAAGTGGATGGCCCTGTTTCCACTTGTCAGTTTTTTCCTGCGTTTTTCTGTGCAGGATTTTTCTGCACGGTAGAGCCTGCAGAATTCGCCTGCGTGAGAAATGCAGGCGATTCGCAGGCTATGTATTTAATAGGGAAAACGCACATGCGTTTTTTGCCACGATTTCGCGTGCGAATTTGCATGAAAACTAATGTAAATTGAACAGCAGTGACATGGTTAAATTCGCATATACCCTGCCTATGCGAAATCGCGGCAAAAATGCACGCGGAACCGCATGCGATTTCGTCAGCGATGGAATCCCAGCGATTCGCACCGCACTAGTGGAAACGAGCCCTTATTGTTTTAACCCGCAGATCTGGTGGGAAGTTGCATTGTGTGCATCAGGCATTAGATGACAAAAACCAAAACAATGAACAAATAAATAATCACCTGGGCACTGGACTTCGGCTCACTGAGCGCTTGGACATGAAAGGACTACTGGAGCGTCTGCGACCATAAGGACTTGGAGACCTCCCGCTATAGGAACCACTTCCTCTCTCATAACTAGATGATCTCCTCCTGTAGGGGCTTGGTGATCGATTTCTCCGACTGTAGGGACTAGGGGAGCGAGCATTACTCTGGTACGCAGAAGGCTCTTTGTAGGCAGGACTATCTAAGTTTTTCTTATACACCTCAATATAATTAGTAGAGGCATGTGAACGAGGCGGGCTTGCATCATAGTCCATTCCCCCAGAGCCATCAGATTGACTGTCATCTTGCCTTGGACTGCTTCCATACTTCTTACGTGGACTCCGCCCTTTCCTCTTAGGACTATCGGAAGTTTTGTAACGCTTGGAAGAGTCCCTTTTGCGGTGGCTTTTGCTGCGATCCTTGTGACCAGACTTAACCTCCCTCTCCCTGCGCGATTTCTCCTTGTGCCCTTTAGATACCCGAATCTCCTTGCTGTTACTTTTAGAGCTACGGATATGTTCCTCTTGTTCCTCTACTATCCGTTTGGTCACAATGGATGTTCTATCTTTGGAGCTTGGTAACTTGCTCATAACCATTTCCTGACTTTTCTCTGGTTTACGCTCTTTTTCCACCAGTTTGGTTTTGGAAACCTCTTTGTTACGTTTATGTAGATGTCGATGTTTTGATTTATGCATTTTATCACTTCGCTCAGTCCCTTTACGCTCATCATTTTCTCGTTTCTCTGGCTTGGTGGGGACATCGTCAGAAAAAGTATCAGAGTCAGAGCTGATATCATCATATTCGACCAGCTTCAGTGTGGTAGAGATCAGTGGCTCACAAGCAACAGGGGAGTCTTTGAGATGCTTGGTTTTGTGCCGTTTATGCTTAGCACTGGGCCGTTGACGGTCTTTATTATTGCTACTGCTTTGCGGCATGATAGATGAAGATCCTCCGCTGTCCTTCTTGTTCCCATGCCGCACGGGGTTTGGCATTCCTTTAAAGAGAACAGGGGAAGGGGGAGGGGGAAGAGTTTTTCCACAGAAAAAGTTTCTTAGTCAGTCTTTTACAAAGTACCAGATGGCAATAAGAAAACTTCCCTCTCTATTCACCCTGGACTCTCCGTCACCCACCTTAAAATTGGCAGAATTGTTATTTATCATAGAGATACTGGTGTGCCAAGTTAAATTAGAGCCAGCTGAACTACCCTCCCTCCATATAACAATCACCCTTCCCAGCTTTATAGCTTTCTTCGTCTTTTCTTCACTAAACAGCACACAAGTATATATTTAACTTGATGTGGATGATGAATTGCTCTTTTTAAATAGTCTTCACCATGGCAAAGCCACAATACTGTTATTTGAAGGACACCACAGTAACAGTTACAGTTTGGATCAAAGTTCAGAAACTGCACTTTTCAGAGAGTTTCACTGGCCTTTAACAAAAGCCGATTTGAAAAGTTAAATAGAAATCTGTTGACAATCACAAGAGCTCACTGTATGTGGTAGAGCTGTTAATGTCTGCAAACAGAAAACATTAATGGAAAGATGTGATTTAGTAAATTATAAGAAGGTGAAGAACCACCAATGGAGGTGCCTTGGTGGTACTTTCTGGATTCTTCATAGGCACATTGTTGATGGAGGGATGGTAGAGGAGTAGAAGAATCACGGCAGTTCACGGTGTCTCGGGTCACAATTTCTTCATAGATACGCTGGAAGGATGCAAGATTTAAAACAATGAGTGGAAGGATGGGATTTTCTTCATAGACACATGGCTGACAGAAGGTTGAGAGATTCCATACAATGAGTTGAAGAATAAATATCAAAGGGAAACAGGGTGTCAATCCTTTTAGGATTATTTTCACAGAGGTTGTGCTGATCGAGGGATGTGAGATTCCTGACAGTGAGCAGAAGAACCAATGGTGGTGGTGCCTTGTCTGGTATTTCAGAGCATCTTCACAGACATGCTGCTGATGGAGAAAGGTCTGAGTCCATACAAAGAGTTAGAAGCAGTGCTACTGGAGAGGAAGAAGGCCTTCTGGAAGAATCTGTCCAGGTTCTCACTCAGGGGAATGAGCCGTCAGTTGCCTCTGTCCTCTCCTCAGGCTCTCCCCTGACACACTGTGGTGAATGAAGGCCTCCCCTGTCCTGTCTGTCAGCACGGGGCGGCCTTTCCTGACTCTGTAGCTGCCGGGCTCGTCACCAATTCCTCTGACAGACCTGGCCCTCCAGTCTGCAGCTGCTGGTCACCGAGAACGGGACTTCGGCGGGAAAGAAGAGTTTCTCCCCGCGATGTACGGCCGCCTTGCGTTACCCCAGGCAGCGGTTTACCCTTGCAAGTCTCGCGAGCGCTGCTCTTCCCACAGGCAGCGGCCTTCTTCCTCTCAGTCTCGCCAGCCTTGGTCGCTCTAAGCAAGTCTCGCGAGGAGTAGAGTCGCGTACACTTGATCAATAGTTCTTTAAGTCGGCTGTGACGTGTTCTCTCGCGAGAATTGTCGACCTGTTCATACCACATGTTGTCTAGGCGAGGCCGCAATGCTCGCGAGCACAGTTATGGACTTCCCGTCTTTTTTTCACAGTGTGTCATCAAACTTTATTGAACAGCTCGAGAAACGATAGTGACAGTGTTCTTTGGCATGAGTTTGTGTCGACAACTCACATGCAGAATTGGTGGAATGGAAATGAACAATTTCAGTGCGTTTTTTTCTTCTGACATAGAAAAGCAGTAGCATTCAAACGTAATTTTCATCACGATGTAGGGCTGGTTCATGCTGCAAAAGCTTTTTGGGCCCATTCACACTTGGAAAAGCAAAACACTAGCGCTAGCGATAACAGCACTGTATTGCGATATCCCTGCAATCGTGGCAAAAAAATGCTGCGTGCAACGCGTTAAGCGATTGCCACTGAATCACCTGCGATTGGTGGCACTTGCGGTAGTGAGATCACTGCTATAGGGTTAATATTGCGCAAGCACTTTAAAAACGCTAGAGCTTCGATGCTCTGCGAGCAGGCTCTAAGCACTTGTGATTTTAAAAGCTCTTGCTAATGTAATGCTATGGGTGTGAACAGGGCTGGGCCGAGGCAGAGGCGAGAGAGGCTCCAGCCTCAGGGCGCAGTGTAGGAGGGGATGAAAAACTCACTCAGCTACTATTCCCCTATTGTGTATGAAGCAGAGAGAAATAAGAAAAGGGGATACATGGCAGTGGCTGCAAGCCGGATAACTAGAGAGTAAGGTGTTGGGAGGATTGGGGGCCCTGGGGCGCCTTTTAGTCTAATAGCAATCAGTGTGTGACGGCTGGGGTGGGAAGGATGGAGGGGCGCACTTTGGTGTCTCAGCCTTGGGTGCTGGAGGACCTTGGTCCAGCTCTGGGTGTATACTCACTGGAACGATGTACGTTAAACTTTTTCTTTACCATACAGTTTTCCTTTAAAAAGCTCTTGTAGTGTGAACCAGCCCTTACTGGCCTCTATTCACAGTTAGTTGCCACATCACAGCTCCCAACAGGGCCAATTTAAGGGGCCCTGGCACAAACTTAAGTGTGGTTTCCACCAGACCACCCCCCCCCCCCCCCCCCTGGCCACTGCTCCCCGGTGCCCAGCAAGTGTAACAGCAGCAGTAATTACTTATATGTCCCAATGGCACAGTCCATGCACTCTGAGGCACGCTGTCTGCCTCCTTCTCTATGACCCGGCCTATTATGTGTAAACACGTGTCGGTCAAAGAGTGAAAGGGAGACAGCGTGCCTCAGAGTGCACGGACTGTGCAGCCGAGGCCAGCCGGGACAGATAAGTAACTAATGCTGCTGTTACACTTGCAGGGCCCCGGAAAGCAGTGCAACTGTGAGGAGAGCAGCGTTTAGCAGGGTTGGCGGCACAGGGGCCCCTGCAGAGGTTGGGGCCCAGGATAATTGCCCCCTTTGCCACTATGGCAGCGCCAGCCCTGGCTCCCAACTGTCCCTTTTTTGGAGGGACAGTGCCTCTTTGGGGACCCTGTCCCTCTTTCCTCCTGATTTGTCCCTCTTTCAGGACTGATTTATTTATTTATTGTATTTATAAAGCGCCAACATATTACGCAGCGCTGGATATTAGTTTAGGTTACATACAATATTTAGGGGTGACATACAGCAATATGACAATACAGGAATACAAGAAAAACCAGATCACGCAGCACAGTATGAGGACGAGGTAATGCTTAGTCAGTCACTGGATGGGAGCATGGAGATTAGGCAAGTTTGGTTCACTCAAATGCATAGCATGGGTGCACAATAATGGAGGTGCATGATCAGGTAGGACACAAAAGGAGGAGGACCCTGCCCAAAGGCTTACAATCTAGAGGGAGAGGTAGGGACACGAAAGGTAGGGGTCCAGAGTTCAGCTGTGGGTTTGGAGCACTTGTGAGGGGTAGTAGGCCAGAGTGAAAAGGTGAGTTTTGAGGACCTTCTTGAAGATGTTGAAGGAGGGGCCTGCCCTAATGGGTGGAGGTAGGGAGTTCCATAGTGTTGGAGCAGCTCTTGAGAAGTCCAGGAGACTGGGTGATGCGGGGGGCGGTCAGGCGAAGTTCATTGGAGGAGCGGTGGGAGGAGTGGATAATTCTGGCTGCCACATTCATGATGGACTGCAGTGGGGCAATTCGGGTCATAGGGAGATCAAACAGAAGGGCATTGCAGTAGTCAAGGCAGGAAATTATGAGGGAATGAATGAGGAGTTTGGTGGTGGCAGAGGTCAGGAAAGGGATCTTGCAAATGTTACGAAGGTGGAAGTTGCAGGACTTTGTGAGGTTTTGGATGTGGAGAGTGAAGGAGAGTGCGGAGTCCAGGGTGACACCCAGGCCACGGGCTTGAGAGGTAGGGCAAATGGTAGTGTGGTTAACAGTGACATGCACATCTGGGAGGTTCAGGGATGGCCAGGGTGGGAAGATTATAAATTCCATTTTGTCTAGATTTAGTTTCAGGAACCTAGCAGACATCCAGGAGGAGATGGCTGATAGGCATGAGGAGACCTTGTCCATGGTAGTGGGGGATATGTCAGGGGTGTGGAGGTAGATCTGGGTGTCATCTGTATACAGATCTACAGATCTATGTAAATCTATGTATTTTTGTACTGAAAAAAATGTGTTTAACCTATTTTGGTTCCTGGATGTAGAAACTACGTTCAGGAACCATGCGCGCTATCGCGCGCTCCCACGGCCGATCGCGCGCACTCCCGGCCGTGGATTCGGTAGCCACGGAATCAATGAATCGGGCTATGGTGCCCGATCACTGATTCCTCTCCTCCGCTGAAAAAGCGACAGCTTCTCTCGGAAGCTGTGCTTTTTCTGGCTGTTCCCTCCCCGATGCGTCACTCTAAGCGTGTGTTACGCTAAAGCTCAACACACACCATACAATCTTAGTTGTACAGATTTACCAAATCTATGTAGTATAAGGGCCAAAAGATTGAAAATACCTTGAATGATTGATTAGATAAGCTCTTATACTACATGAAAGTGGTAAGATTGAACAACCAAGATTGTATGGTGTGTGTTGAGCCTTAGAGTGATGTCATGTAAACAAACTCATGGCCGCCATCTTGTGGCCAAAAAGTAATACTACAACTGAAAGTAAAAATAAATAAAAATTAACACACATTTACATTATAAATCTATTGTTTATCTCCCACCCTCCCAAAACTACCCAAATAAAATGTTTACTATAAAAAAAAAACATTACAATCAAAAAAAAACAAAAAAAAATGTAAATATTTACCTAAGGGTCTAAACTTTTTAAATATCAATGTAAAGATGAAATATTTCTATATTTTTTGTAAATAGTGATAGATGCAAAATGGAAAAAATGCACCTTTATTTCCAAATAAAATATTGTCGCCATACATTGTGATAGGGACATAATTTTAACGGTGTAATAACCGGGACATATGGGCAAATACAATACGTGAGTTTTAATTATGGAGGCATGTATTATTTTAAAACTATAATGGCTGAAAACTGAGAAATAATGAATTTTTCCATTTTTTTTTATTCTTCCTGTTAAAATACATTTACGGTAAAGTGGCTCTTAGCAAAATGTACCCCCCAAAGAAAGCCTAATTGGTGGCGGAAAAAACAAGATATAGATCAGTTCATTGTGATAAGTAGTGATAAAGTTATAGGCTAATGAATGGGAGGTGAACATTTCTCACGTGAAAACGACGGAACGCGAATGGGTTAATTGACTAAACTTTATTTCCATCCTTTAAATTGATATACCGTATATACTCGCATACAAGCCGAATTTTTGACCCCCAAAAAGGGGGCCAAAAGTTGGGGGGTCGGCTTGTATGGCAGTCTTGGTGGGTGGTGGTTGGTGGTCCGTGGCCCAAGCCTATCCCCTCCCCGCTCCCCCCGCGGCCGCCGCTGCTATTACCTGCTCAGCCAGCGGCGGCTTCCTCTAATCCGGCGGGTTCGAGCCAAAAGGATAAAAATACACTAAAATTCATAAAATAGCTATTTGTATGTTTATCCTTTTGTTGCCTCTGTTTGCTTTATATCCCAATTGAGTCCACCCCGGGTGGAGGGTTGACATACCCCCTTCTTTCCTTGATCTACAGAGAGCGACTTCTTAATCCTGGGAGGGGACAGGTCTAATCTCCCCACCTGCATTTACAGTGGTTACCTGGGAGGTAACCCCGGTTTGTGAGTACATTTCTACTTACTTTCAGAATTCCCTTTACCAGTATTTATTACACTATATTGGGCTCTCGGTGTCCCTTTCTGTAGTTGCAATTATTTACAGTTCCTACTACCAGAAAGTAAAACCTAACCAATTGCTTAGCTATAACTATCATCAATTGCAACCCAACCTAACTCTATTCTCATACAGAACCCTCTCTCTAATGATGCCTAACCCCAACCATTCCCATGCCGATGCCTAACCTTAACCACTCCTCTGCCGATGCCTAACCCTAATACCCTAACTACCACAAGCCCCATGCCTAACCTTAATCACCCGCTATGCCTAACCTTCACTACCCCTGTGCCAATGCCTAACTCCCCGGCAAAAGTTGCAGAATCTTATAGGTCGCAAAATATTTTGCTACACCAGTAGCGTCAGATAGTGAGTTTTGGGTAGTGAAAGATAGTTGGTGGTGGCTGGATAACAGGTAATGGCCAGTAATAGGTAGTAACAGGTACTGGGTGGTGGGTAGTGGCAAATAGTGGGTAATAGCAAGTAATAACAGCATAGCTCCCAGCTGTCCATTTTTCGGAGGGACAGTTCCTCTTAGGGAACCACATCTCTCTGTCCCTCTTTCTTCCTCATATGTTGATCTTTCAAGACTGATGTACAGAGCTGTGCAAATATACAATATGAATTTTTCTACTGAAAATGTGCTTAATTGACTTAAAACTTTATTTCCATTATTTAAATTGATATTTTTCTTGTTTTCAAATGTTAAAATGAAGGAAAAACAATGATGATAGAAAGGACCAGTGTGGTTTGCATGATAAAACTAAATCTTTTGCTTCTGAATTCTTTGTGATATACATGATGAAGGACGTGGAGGGGGCATGGTTAGCAGTGTGGCAGTGCCATGTCTTAAAGTATCCCCTCTTTCTTTTCTCAAAAAGTTGGGAGGCATGATCCCAGGTAGTGGCGAATAATGGGTAGCAGGTAGTGACAGGTAATGAGTGACAAATAGTGAGTAGTGAGTAGTGACAGTTAGTGGGTATCGGGCCGTGACAGGTCGTGTGTGTGGTAAGTGAGCGTCAGGTAGTGGGTGAAGCATAGTGGCAGGTGGTTACAGGTGACATTAGTGAACCACCCACCGCTCACTCCTTTCTGTCCTTACTGAGACCCAGACAACCATGCTGCTGGCAAAAGCGTGTGAGGGGACCAGCGTGAGACATGTGAGAGGGAATACCAGCGCTACAGTTGTTTTTAACAGTGATCTTGCAAGTGGATTTCGTTTATTGCAGTTTATTCAATTGAAATGAATGCACTATAGAGAGCTCCTGTTTTTCACATACAGATTTGACTTGCCCAAAAGTATTGAAACTGCAAATATAGTGATATTGGATTACTGTTTTTGTTTGTTGAAGCACATGAATTATCGGAACTTTTGCTACAGCAGGTGGTGACAAGTAGTAACAGATAGTAGGTGGCAGATGAGTGACAGATAGTGACAGTGGGGGATGGATGGCTGGTTGGCAGGTAGTTGCAGATAACAGGAAAATTTAATATACTCACCTACGGTAATTTTCCTTTCCTGGTGCCTATTCATGGCAGCATACTAATTGGGTAGGTCCCGCCCCTAACCCCATAGGACAGATTAACTATATAGCTGCCTAACAGTGCGTCACCCTTTAGTCTTTTAGTAACTATCGTCCTCCCGAAGGAAATGGGAGGGAACACCCTATGCTGCCATGAATAGGCACCAGGAAAGGAAAATTACCGTAGGTGAGTATATTAAATTTTCCTGTTTTCCAGGTGCCTTCATGGCAGCATACTAATTGGGAAATAACTCGCCCCAATTTTGCAAGGGAGGGAAACACACTTTAATTAGTTTTAGAAGCAGTAACAATAACAGACTTTGCAAATGCAGCAGAAGATAACACAGTTGGATCAACACGATAATGGTCTACAAAAGTGTGCTTTGATGACCAATTTGCAGTTCTACATATTGTAGCTGCTGATACCCCGGCCAGGGAAGCCCATGAAGAGGCAATGCCCCTTGTGGAATGAGCATTGGTGCACTCGGGTATATCCCGACCTGCAGCTGTATAAGCCCTTTGTATAGTCTTTTTAATCCATGATGCAATTGTTCTTTGTGAAGCCGCTTGTCCCCTTTTGACACCTGTAGGTAGCACAAAGAGGTGTTCTGATTTTCTGAAAGAACTTGTTGCATTCAGATAAGCTTTAATTACAGAGACTTAAGCAGGCCATACACTGGCCCGATTTGCGCCCGTTTCGACAGCAGATTCGATCACTGGGATCGAATCTGCTGCCAATCGTTCACGCTACACGCCGAATTTCGATCCATTTCGTCCGATCCCGTCGATCGTGCCGTGCGGAAAATAACCGTCGATCGCCCGCGGGTAAAGAGCGCATCGCTAGCGGCGTTCGAGTGCCCGACGACCGACGCAATAGAGCCCGCATACATTACCTGCTCCGCCGGCGCGACTGCAGTCTCCCGGTCACCGCTGCTCTGTCTGCGCTCTGGTCTCCAGGTCCGGCATGCCTCACTTCTTCTAGCCCGGCAGGAAGTTTAAACAGTAGAGCGCCCTCTACTGTTTAAACTTCCTGCCGGGCTAGAAGAAGTGAGGCATGCCGGACCTGGAGACCAGAGCGCAGACAGAGCAGCGGTGACCGGGGGACTGGAGTCGCGCCGGCGGAGCAGGTAATGTATGCGGGCGGGCGGGGGCAGCAGCAGCAGCACCACCACAACAGATTGTGAACGGTTTCAGGCTGAAATCGGTTCACAATCTGTTTGCTGTAAAGGTGGCCATACGATCCCTCTCTGATCAGATTCGATCAGAGAGGGATCTATCTGTTGGTCGAATCTGATGGCAAATCGACCAGTGTATGGCCACCTTAAGTCTAATGGACTAGGACAGTGTGGCTGTTGATCCATAGATAGAGAGGGCAGAGTCCATTCTGGATTAATATGGAATGTGGTGACTACCTTTGGTAGAAAATGCGCCATGGGACGCAAGACAACCCTGTCGTCAAAGAAAGTAAGAAAGGGCTCGTTTACTCCTAAGGCATGAATTTCAGACACTCTTGCAGCTGACGTGATTGCTATGAGGAAGACTGTTTTATATGTGATGTTCCACAATGAACAGGAGAATGAGTCTGCCAATGGAGCTGTAGACAAGAAATCCAGGACTACTGTTAAATCCCACTTAGGGAATAGCATCTTTTGCGGAGGACGAAACTTCAAGCTTGACTTTAGGAATTGTTGGACCAAAGGATGCTGTGACCATTTCACTCCTGTGACTGCTGATAAAGCAGAAATCTGTGACTTTAAAGTATTATAGCCTAAGTGTAATTCTAAACCAGCCTGAAGGAAGGCTAAAATATGAATAACTGTAGGGTTAGACGCATTAAAATGTGAAGAGTTTGCAAACTCTTGAAACTTTTTCCATATTCTGGAGTAAGTCGAGTTGGTTGAAGATTTTCTTGACTTTAGCAACGTGCTGACTACTGATTCAGAGCAGCCTAATTGAGTTAATCTTAACCTTTCAGCGTCCAAACTTTCAAATGGAGCTTCCCTGGATCTGGATGGTATATTTGGCCCTGAGACAACATGTCCTGAGATAATGGGAGAGACCATGGTTGATTTACACTCAACTGTAGCAAGAGAGGGAACCAAACCCTCTTGGGCCAGTAAGGCACCAGAGCAATTACTTCTGCTTTTTCCTTCTTCAATTTGAGGAGAAATTTGTGGATGAGAGGAACTGGAGGAAACGCATAGAGGAGTCCCTGAGGCCAAGGTTGGATCAAAGCATCCACCGCTTCTGCGTCTGTGTCCGGGTATCTGGAGAAGAATCTGCTGACTTTGTTGTTGTTCTGTGCTGCAAATAGGTCTAGAATCGGCTTCCCGTGACGTTTCGAGATCATTTTGAACAGCCAAGCATTCAGAGACCACTCGTTGTTGTTGACAGGGTGTCTGGATAAGAAATCTGCCATCTGGTTTTGAGTTCCGGGTATATAGGTTGCTTTCAAATCTTGAAGATTGAGCTCTGCCCACTCCATTATTAAATTCGACTCCCTCATCAGAGGAGAACTGTGGGTACCTCCTTGGCGTCTGATGTAGGACACCGCTGTTTGATTGTCGGATTGTATCCAAACTGATTTTTTGCGGAGATATGGAGCAAAAGCTTGAAGGGCTAAACCAATAGCTCGAAGCTCTAATAGATTTGCTAAATCTTGCATCTGGTGTCTGTGCCATCTGCCCTGAACAGACAGATGTTTGAAATGGGCTCCCCAACCCAGTTTGCTGGCATCGGTTGTCACCACTAACCATGTTGGCTGCAACAGAGAATGACAGTTCAGTAGATTTTTGGAATTCATCCACCATAGGAGACTGTTCTTCACTTCTATGGGAATATATATCTTCTGAGTATAGGAGATCTTTTTCCACTGACGAAGAAAGTTCATTTGAAACTGACGCATATGCCAGTGGCTCCACCTCACCATGGGAATTGATGACGACATTAATCCTATCATCCTTAAAGAGTAACTGTCAGGCTGCAGAAGCTAATTTAAACCTCTATTCTCCTGTGTTAAACAGTTTAGAAGGAAGCCCAAAAGCCATTAGTGAAGATAAAAATCTCAGTTATCTTTGATGTGTGGTTATCAGTAAGGCTGTTAAAACCCAAGAGGACGCAAGCCGCATACTATACTGCAAAGCATTCTGGGGCCCTCCCCTCGGCTGCTAATGAGACGTTACAGCAGCTTGTAATCAGTCCAGCACGTAGCACTGATAAATCTCCGGGCAGAGTACACTGCAGGAGTCCGCTATTGTTCCTAGCCACATGGCTCATTAATATTCACTGCACACTGTGTTGTTCAAGTAGGAGCTTATCTGTGATCAGGAAGCAGGCAGAACATGACGACACATTTGACAGAAAAACATGGAGCCTGCCATGAGCTGTCAGGAGCATCTATCTCTGCATATACTATATACAAATTCTGTGAAATCCAAACGTGGACAGTGAAATGCATATGTAATGTAAGTACAGCCAATCTTTAGCTACTGATATATGTGTTTATTTTCTCTGAGACCCTATACCTAACAGCTCCTCTTTAAGCAAGTTCTCGCTGAAATGTGAGATCGGGCTAATATTGTTGAACTGAAAATTTTGATCTTGTTTATCTTCTCCTGTGTCAAAGATACTGTATTTGAGGTTGTGTTGAACTGTGCTCCTAGGTAAATCATTGATCTTACTGGAAAGAGCTGGCTTTTTTGCCAATTGATTATCCAGCCCATGGATTGCAGAAGAGCTAACGCTTGATCTCTTTGTTGAAGTAGCACAGTCTCTGACTGGGATAGGATTAGAATATCGTCCAGATAGTTGTAAATTCTTATGTTGGCCTTCCTTAGGATTACAATCGTCTCCTGCAGAACCTTGGTGAAAGTACGAGGGGATGTCGAAAGGCCAAAAGGTAGGGCTGTGAATTGAAAATGAATGTTGGCAAAGTGGAACCTGAGAAACTGACGAAATCTTTTGTGAATAGGAATATGAAGATAAGTGTCCTTGAGGTCTATGGAGATCATGAAGTCGTTTGGTTGGACAGATGATATTATTGAATGTAAGGATTCCATTTTGAATTTTTCTAATAGAATATGATGGTTTACCTTCTTCAGGTCTATAACTGGTCGCCAGTCTCCTGTTTTTTTCTTGACTAGAAAAATGGGTGAGTAGACTCCCTGGTATTGCTCCTTTGTAGGTACTCGTTCTACAGCCCCTTGTTCCACTAGAGTTCTTACATACTGAAAAAGAAAGACTTTCTTCTGCTCCGATTTTGGCATATTTGTTGACACAAAGATTCTGCGTGGTACCTGAGTTTTGAATTCCCACATGTGGCCTTTGGTTACTGTCTTCAATGTCCACCTGTCTTGAACATTGTCCACCCATATCGGACCGAAGTGAGCTAATCTCGCCCCCACCGGTCCGACATGAGTGGACAATGCCTCAAAAGGACTTCTGTTGAGAATGGGATGCGCCGGAAGCTGCTTTCACTGATTTAGCTAGCGTGGATTGGGAACTTCTCCAATTTCTTCTGTATTGTCTGCCAGGACGATAGGATTTAGCATCTCTGAAATTAGTTGTCTGATGAACTCTTTGAGTATAAACTTGTCTTCTAGCTTTGCGATCTTGGGGAAGCATGCCCGATTTTCCCCCAGTCTTTCTGCGGATGGCTGCATCCATCTTCTCGCCAAACAGTAGCTGACCATCATAAGGTATTTTGACCCAATTCTGTTTAGAAGAAATGTCAGCTGACCAGTGCTTGAGCCATAGGGCTCTTCTTGCGGTCACTGAAGAAAGAATCCCTCTGGACGCCAGTTTGACAGTATCAATGGCTGCTTCGCTAATAAAATCCGCAGAAATGCGTAGGTCATCTAAGGCAGGTAAGATTTGGTCTGGATCCACTTTTGCTTTAATGGCTTCTTCTATATTAGTAGTCCAGGCCTTAATTGCTTTAGCTATAGAGGTTAAGGCTACGGCTGGTTTAGCTGACCCTCCTGCAAAGAGATAAAGCTTCTTAAGATCTGTATCGATTCTTCTTTCTAGCGGATCTTTAAAAGAAACTGAGTCATCCATTGGTAGGGTAATATGTTTGATTAGGTCAGATAATGAAGAGTCTACTAAAGGACAATTATTTAACGGCTTGGCTTCTTTTTCAGGAAGTGGATACATTTTTGACAACTTATTGTTAAGACTTTGTTTCTTTTCCGTGTTCTCCCATTCCTCCAGCATTAAAGCTTTTATTTCCGTCATAAAAGGAAAAGAAGGGCCTATCTTCTGTAAATGAGGATAGTATTTTCCCACTTGAGATGAGGACTCCTCTACCTCTTCCCAGAGGATTGCGTCTTTGACTGATGCAATGTAAGCTTGAATCATGGCGAAATCGATATTTCCGCTGGGACCTAATTCTTCTTCTTCTTGATCTTCAGGTTGGTTTGACGCCGACTCCACCTCTCTTTCTGGAATAATTGAAGCAAACTCCTCTCTGACCACTTTACGAATTAATTCCAACGCTTCTGAAGACTCATCGTTCCTACGTCCCGCAGCGTTTAACAGGCAAGTATTACATAACTTTTTCCCAGGCAGAGAAAGAGAGTCACACGCCCAACAGACAGGATCTTTAGATCTTTGTGGAGATCTTGATCTTCGCCTGGATCTGCTTCTAGAGCGTGAACGTCGATAATAGTAATATTCATCCTTGTAATATCGTTCCCTAGGAGGCGACCCTCTTGGAGGATAATCCTTATATGAAGTGGCTTCCTTTTGAGATGACTTCCCGTCTTTCTTCTTGGACTTGTGTTTCTTTGTTTTTTCCTTGGAGTGGGCTCTGTCAGGGCTTAAAAACAGAATACCCGTAAGAAATAGGTCAAAGGACCCTCCTTTTTTTTTTTTTTTTTGCTTTAAAGGGATACTGTAGGGGGGTCGGGGGAAAATGAGCTGAACTTACCCGGGGCTTCTAATGGTCCCCCGCAGACATCCTGTGCCTGCGCAGCCGCTCACCGATGCTCCGGCCCCGCCTCCGGTTCACTTCTGGAATTTCTGACTTTAAAGTCAGAAAACCACTACGCCTGCGTTGCCGTGTCCTCGATCCCGCTGATGTCATCAAGAGCGCACAGCGCAGGCCCAGTATGGTCTGTGTCTGCGCAGTACACTCCTGGTGACATCAGCGGAAGCGAGGACACGGCAACGCAGGCGCAGTGGTTTTCTGACTTTAAAGTCAGAGATTCCAGAAGTTAACTGCTAGGAAACTCCTCCAGCCTCACAGACATCCCGATCTTCTGCTCGCAAAGTAAGTCCTCCGAAAGATTGTAGCTCCATGGAAGTGCTAAGGTCTTTTTTAAAAACCAATTTAAGCCTTCTGATCCGGAAAACAGGCAAGCCGGAATACTGATAGCTGACTTTTAGTCCGCAAACACAGTATCTTCCCGTGGGAAAGGGATAAACCCACAGGGGTAAAAACAAAAATAAGAACCCATACAGCTATATAGAAACCTGTCCTGAGGGAGGACAGGAAAAAAAAAAGACTAAAGGGTGACGCACTGTTAGACAGCTATATAGTTAATCTGTCCTATGGGGTTAGGGGCGGGACCTACCCAATTAGTATGCTGCCATGAAGGCACCTGGAAAGTGGGTAGTGGGTAGTGACTGGTAGCCGATCACTTGCCGCTGGTCTCCTCCTCTGCATAGCTGCTTATACACACTCTACTACCTGTTTGTTCTGGTAAAGTGGTTGCAGGAGTGGTGTCCCTGCTGGATTCTGACACCGGCGGACCGGTGTAAAACGTACAGTAGCATCGGTTGTGAGAAGAGAGTGTGTGGTTTTCTTTATACTATTAGCAGTAGGAGAACAGAGGCGCCAGCAGGATAAAAGTGGATAAAAACTTTAAAATTTGCTGGGAGGAAGTGGTGGACTTACCTCCATAAAGCAGACACGAAAGACTGTCTGAATAGTAGTCACATTTATTAATTAGTACCCCCAAAACAGTGCAACGCGTTTCGCATGCCCAGCCCGCTTCATCAGGCAATAAAAATGGGGACAAGACAGAATTTCAGCAATAGCAGGTGTAGCGCCTCAGTGAGGCGCTACACCTGCTATTGCTGAAAAAATTGTCCCCATTTTTATTGCCTAATGAAGCGGGCTGGGCCTGCGAAACGCGTTGCACTGTTTTGGGGTACTAATTAATAAATGTGACTACTATTCAGACAGTCTTTCGTGTCTGCTTTATGGAGGTAAGTCCACCACTTCCTCCCAGCAAATTTTAAAGTTTTTATCCACTTTTATCCTGCAGGCGCCTCTGTTCTCCTACTGCTATACCGTGTCCACCCATGGTGGAGGGGTGATCTACCCCCTTTCGCATCTACAGAGAGCGATTTCTTATCCCTGAGAGAGGACAGGTCTAATCTCCTCACCTGCCTATACAGTGGTTGCCTGTGTGGTAACCCATGTTTGTGAGTATAATTTTCTCACGATAACCTTTACTTCATTTATGCTTAACATACTACACTATATTGGGCTCTCGGTTTCTCTACACTTTTTCTTTATACTATTGAGCAACTCACCTCCCTGCCGTTCCAATTGTCGATCATTTGCCGCTGGCCTCCTCCTCTGCATAGCCGCTTATACACACTCTACTTCCTGTTTAGCAGGAAGTAGAGCGTGTATACGCAGCTATGCAGAGGAGACCAGCAGCAAGTGATCGGCGATTGGAACGGCAGGGAGGTGAGTTGCTCCCTGCGCTTACTCTGCAGCGGAGGGGGCAGCACGGAGGGCGGCCTGGGGAGAGGAAGTTCAGGAGAAATCGGGCCGACCTCCTAGTGACTGACTCCCCCCTTCATTTTGGGGGTATGGGGGGAGGGGGCACCTACCTCTCTAACTTATACTGGGGCATTTACCTATCTAACCTGTACTGGGGGCTCATATCTATCTAGCCTATACTGGGGGCTCATATCTATCTAGCCTATACTGGGGGCACCTACCTATCCAACTTATACTGGGGGCACCTACCTATCTAACCTATACTGGGCGCACCTACCTATCTAACCTATACTGCGGGCACCTACCTAGCTAACCTATACTGGGGGCGCCTACCTAGCTAGCCTATACTGGGGGCAACTATAATGGCTACCTGTATTGGAGGCACCCACCTAGCTAACCTGTACTGGGGGCACCTACCTATCTAATCTATACCGGGGGCACCTGCCTATCTAACCTATATTGGGGTCAACTATACTGGCTACCTATACTGGCACCTACCTTGCTAACCTATACTGGGGTCAATTTTACTGGGGCACCAATGCGTGGCTACATATACTGGGGGGACCTATAGCTGGCTACCTATACTGGGGCACCTATGCCTGGCTACCTATACTGGGGAGGGGGCCTATAGCTGGCTACCTATACTGGGGGGACCTATAGCTGGATACCTATACTGAGTGCAACTAGACCTGCCTAACCTACAGTGGCTTGCAAAAGTATTCGGCCCCCTTGAAATTTTCCACATTTTGTCACATAACTGCCACAAACATGAATCAATTTTATTGGAATTCCACATGAAAGATTAATACAAAGTGGTGTACACGTGAGAAGTGGAACGAAAATCATACATGATTCCAAACATTTTTTACAAATAAATAACTGCAAAGTGGGGTGTGCATAATTATTTGGCCCCTTTTGGTCTGAGTTCAGTCAGTTGCCCATAGACATTGCCTGATGAGTGCTAATGACTAAATAGAGTGCACCTGTGTGTAATCTAATGTCAGTACAAATACAGCTGCTCTGTGACGGCCTCAGAGGTTGTCTAAGAGAATATTGGGAGCAACAACACCACGAAGTCCAAAGAACACACCAGAGAGGTCAGGGATAAAGTTATTGAGAAATTTAAAGCAGGCTTAGGCTACAAAAAGGTTTCCAAAGCCTTAAACATCCCACAGAGCACTGTTAAGCGATCATTCAGAAATTGAAGGAGTATGGCACAACTGTAAGCCTACCAAGACAAGGCTGTCCACCTAAACTCACAGGCCGAACAAGGAGAGCGCTGATCAGAAATGCAGTTAAGAGGCCCATAGTGACTCAGGACGAGCTACAGAGATCTACAGCTCAGGTGGGGGAATCTGTCCATAGGACAACTATTAGTCGTGCACTGCACAAAGTTGGCCTTTATGGAAGAGTGGAAAGAAGAAAGCCATTGTTAACAGAAAAGCATAAGAAGTCCAGTTTGCAATTTGCCACAAGCCATGTGGGGGACACAGCAACCATGTGGAAGAAGGTGCTCTGGTCAGATGAGACCAAAATGGAAAGTTTTGGCCAAAATGCAAAACACTATGTGTGACGGAAAATGAACACTGCACAACTCTCTGAACACACCATCCCCACTGTCAAATATGGTGGTGGCAGCATCATGCTCTGGGGGTGCTTCTCTTCAGCAGGGACAGGGAAGCTGGTCAGAGTTAATAGGAAGATGGATGGAGCCATATACAGGGCAATCTTGTAAGAAAACCTCTTGGAGTCTGCAAAAGACTTGAGACTGGGGCGGAGGTTCACCTTCCAGCAGGACAACGACCCTAAACATAAAGCCAGGGCAACAATGGAATGGTTTAAAACAAAACATAGGCCTCAATTCACGGAGCCTTATCAAACGTTTATCAAACACTTTATCAAACGTTTGATAATTTACCTCATGGGTAAAATCTCATTTTGAATTCACTAAGGTGTTATATATTTGTTGAACGTTTTATCGGTAAAACATTCGATAAATATATAACACCTTAGTGAATTTAAAATGAGATTTTACCCATGAGGTAAATTATCAAACGTTTGATAAAGTGTTTGATAAACGTTTGATAATGCTCCGTGAATTGAGGCCAAAGTCGTGTTAGAATGGCCCAGTCAAAGTCCAGATCTAAATCCAATCGAGAATCTGTGGCAAGATCTGAAAACTGCTGTTCACAAACACTGTCCATCTAATCTGACTGAGCTGGAGCTGTTTTGCAAAGAAGAAAGGGCAAGGATTTCAGTCTCTAGATGTGCAAAGCTGGTAGAGACATACCTTAAAAGACTGGCAGCTGTAATTGCAGCAAAAGGTGGTTCTACAAAGTATTGACTCAGGGGGCCGAATAATGACGCACACCCCACTTTGCAGCTATTTATTTGTAGAAAATGTTTGTAATCATGTATGATTTTCATTCCACTTCTCACGTGTACACCACTTTGTACTGGTGTTTCACATGGAATTCCAATAACATGGATTCATGTTTGTGGCAGTAATGTGACAAAATGTAGAAAACTTCAAGGGGGCCGAATACTTTTGCAAGCCACTGTATACTGGCTCCATGGGGGGGGGCGCAATTTTTTGCGGGTGGTGGAACGGTGACAGATTGTGTGGGTAGTGGCTGGGTGAGAGATAGTGCAGGTAGTGACGGCTACTGGGTGGTTGCTGGGTGACAAATAATGTGGGTAGCGATGGGTAGGGGTGGTGGCTGTTTGACAGATAGTGAGCGTAGTGGGTGGTGGCTGGGAGACAGTGGGGATAGGAATGGGTAGTGAGTTGTGGTAGGGTAACAGATAGTCATGCCTCCCAACTTTTTGAGATGAAAAAGAGGGACCCTTAAGCCACGCCTATGCCATACCCCTAATCACGCCCCCATCACACCCCTAGTCTCGCATACCATAAAGATTTCATAAGAAAAATTTTGTTTTATAATTCAATCCACACTGGTCCTTTCTATCCTGGTTCATTTTTCTTCATATTAACATTTTAAAATATATATCGATTTAAAGGATGGGAATAAAGTTTAGAGTCAATCAAACAAATTTTAGTAGAGAAATATATATATTTACATAGAAAGAGGGACAAAGTCCTGAAAGAGGGACAAATGATGAGGAAAGAGGGACAGGGCTGAAAGAGGGACAGATGGACAGGACTCTCAAACAGGGACTGTCCCTCCGAAAGAGGGACAGTTGTGAGCTATGCAGATAGTGCAAGTAGCAACGGGTACTGGGTGGTGGCTGGGTGACAGATAGTGCGGGTAGCAGGGGCGTAGCAATAGGGGGTGCAGAGGTTGCGACCGCATCGGGGCCCCGTGGGGCCATCCCTCAACTGCAGTATTAGCTCTCTATTGGTCCTGTACTCATAATAATCACTTCTATAGATACTTTGATTAGTGGTAATCATTAACAAACTGCTCCCCATCCCCTTCTTACTCCTCTGACACTTTAGTTGCAATTGGCAGGTTTTGGTGCACCGTATCTATTGCTATGTATAGAGTTCTTAGGGGGCCCCAATGTAAAACTTGCATCTGGGGCCACAGCTCCTTAGCTACGCCACTGGCGGGTAGTGGTGGGTGGTGGCTGGGCGAGAGATAGTGTAGGTAGTGATGGCTATTGGGTGGTGGCTGGGTGACAGATAGTGTGGGTAGTGGGTGGTGGCTGGGTGACAGTGGGAGTAGAAACAGGTAGTGGATTGTGGTGGGGTAACAGTGCAAGTAGCAAAGGGTACTGGGCGGTGGCTGGGTGATATTGCGAGTAGCAGGTAGTGACAATGATAGATAAAATTAGATAATTGGTGGAATGGACTTACTTGGTGGTAGTGTATGGTAGGATTGCCTGTAATATCAGTATGCCAGACTTACAGCTGCACACACAAAGCATTCCTCTATCTTCTTCATACTCACAGCCCAGCTCTTCTCCACATGCAGGGGGTGGGGCCTCTTTCCCCAAGCTGGCAGCTGGGCGGAGTCCTCTGTCACAGTGACAGGGACACATACAGGGGGCAGAGCCTGTTACGCCCATCTAGCTGTGTTACCCAATCACGCAGGAAGGTTGGAGCTGGCAGCCAATAGTAGTTATCAGTTAAAATCACCAATATTCAGGGCTGGTTCTCTCATGAAGCAAGGTGAAACAGTTGCATCAGGCGCAGAGATTACAGGGGCGGCATGTTTGTACTGTGTTTACAATAACAGCATGCAGTCAGAGTAGGAGGAGAAGCAAGAGAAGAGCGAGCAATGTGAAGAGGTCATCATTGGGGAAAAGCAGCTCGTTGTGCTGTGTGAGGAGTCTGACAGTGAGTGAGGAGGGGGGAGACAGGAGAGCAGCAGTGTTTCATTTGACTTTCACAGCAGAAGGGAGGAGGTGACACTACCTCCTGACTAAGGAGTACTGGAAGACGGCCGACTGGCTGAGAGTGAGAGGTTTGTTTGTCCCAGACTCGCAGCCAGCCAGCAGGTGTGTTATTGTGTTGAGCTGCAGCATATCATTTCTCAAGTTGTTGCATATGTTCCCTTGCTGACTGAGAACATTAAATGAAGCAGAGTAAATTGTCGAGTGCTGTGCAATCATTCAAAATCGGGAAGGGGGGGGGATGGGTGGGGCGCAACCTCATAAGTTTGCCTCAGGCAGCAAAAAGTCTAGAACCGGCCCTGCCAATATTTTACTACAGCAAAATCTAACCCTATTCTCACACAGAACACTCTCTTTATGATACCTTTAACCACTCTCTTTTGGGTGCCTAACCTTAACCCTCCCCCCCTCCACGGCTAACCTTAACCACGCACCCCCACCTCACCTTAACACGCAACCTCCCCCACAGCTAACCCTTCCAACCCCCCAGGCCTAATCTTAACCACCGCGCACGCCTAACCTTAGATCTCCAGGTCTCTCTGCAAGCTGGCTGGCACACATCCAAGAGAAAATTAGTCGGATGCCTCCAAATAGCATAAAAATGACCTTATAATACCACTAAGACAAACAGCAATGTTAAAAAGATTGCTTCTGACACTGTTGGATTGGAAGCCGGCTCACTAAAGAGCTACCCGCCAGGCGGACCTGGTGTGAAAAGCATCAGTGCCAGAGAAAAATAATGAAAAAATTAAATTGTTAAAAATAAGTCAGCACCATAAAGTAGCAGCCGCGTCCGGCTCCACTAGCACAACTAGCATCTCCTTGTGACTACACAACTAGTTTTGTTAGATGAGGGGGGGGGGCTCATGGTGAGTGGTTATCCAACAAAAGTAGCAATATATATGTAGAGGGGTTGGACAAAATAATGGAAACACCTTGAAAATCAACAAAAATATATTTTAATATGGTGTAGGTCTACCTTTTGCGGCAATTACAGTCTCAATTCTCCTAGGTATTGATTCATACAAATTGTGAATTGTTTCTAAAGAAGTTTTAGCCCATTCTTCTTAAAACACCCTCCAGTTCTTTTAGAGATGATGGCGGTGGAAATCGACTTCTTACTTGAATCTCTAATAACAACCATAAATGCTCAATAATGTTGAGGTCTGGGGATTGTGGTGGCGAGATGAGATGCTCAACTTCATTAGAATGTTCCTCGTGCCATTCTTTAACAATGCGAGCTGTATGGATTGGGGCATTATCATCTTGAAAGATGGCATTCCCCTCCAGAAAACGTTCTGGAACCATAGGATGAACTTGGTCACCCAAAATTCCGAAATTGTCTTGGCTGTTAATTCTTCCATGAAGGGAAATCATTGGCCTGGCGGATTTCCAAGAAATAGCACCCCAGATCATCACAGAACCCCCGCCATGTTTTATGGTTGGGAGAAGGCAGTCTGGAGGAAATGCTTCTTTCGGCTGTCTCCAAATGTACACTTGGCCGGAGGTCGGAAATAAGGTAAACAATGATTCGTCAGAGAAAATCACATTTTTCCACTGCTCCAGGGACCAATTCTGGTGGTTTCTACACCACACTAAACACTTTGAAACATTTGTCTTTGAGAGCAAAGGTTTTCTAATTGCAGTTCTTCTGTGGAATCCAGATTTGTGCAGCTCCCGACGAACAGTTTTTGTGGAAACTGGGTTCTGTAGGTGTTCATTCAGCACTGCAGTGATTTTAGGAGCCGTGGTCTTGCGCGCTTTTCTAACAATTCGATTTAGAGTCCGACGGTCTCTCTCAGACAACTTCAACTTTTGGCCACAACTGTGCTTTGCTGAGGACGTTTTTCCTTCTCTTTCAAAGGCAGTCATTACTTTTGAGACAGTACCTCTTGAAATGCCATGCATTCTGGCAGCTTCTGTTACAGTAGCACCTGCCATGCGAGCCCCAACAATTTGGCCTCTTTGAAAGTCTGCCATTTTTATAAATTATAACCAACTTTTGTTTAAATATCTGTAAAAAACAATTATTTTAATTAAACATATCAAATAACAAAAATAATAAACAAAAAAAATGTAACATGTCAAGTTTTGATTGCTTCAAACATGTTCAAAGATTATGATGCCAAAATGTTAGGGGTTTCCATTATTTTATCAACCCCTGTATATTAACATTAAAGGGATACTGTAGGGGGGTCGGGGGAAAATGAGTTGAACTTACCTGGGGCTTCTAATGGTCCCCCGCAGACATCCTGTGCCCGCGCAGCCACTCACCGATGCTCCGGCCCCGCTTCCGGTTCACTTCTGGAATTTCAGACTTTAAAGTCTGAAAACCACTGCGCCTGCATTGTCGTGTCCTCACTCCCGCTGATGGCACCAGGAGCGTACTGCGCAGGCCCAGTATGGTCTGTGCCTGCGCCGTGCGCTCCTGGTGACATCAGGGTAAGCGAGGACACGGCAACGCAGGAGCAGTGGTTTTCAGACTTTAAAGTCTGAAATTCCAGAAGTGACCCGGAGGCGGGGCCGGAGCATCGGTGAGTGGCTGCACGGGTGCAGGATGTCTGCGGGGGACCATTAGAAGCCCCGGGTAACTTCAACTCATTTTCCTCCGACCCCCCCCCCCCTACAGTATCCCTTTAAATATATTTCATCACCTTGGCCCCAGTACCAGGGTACTACTTGTTAACTTAAACTTTGTTTGCCGTGAAAGTGATCCTGGCAAAGAAAATGAGTCATCTTTGTTGTCATCACCATAAGATGCTAGCCATAACTTTCACTTACCAACTACAGTGTCTCCCACTGCCTCTACAACCTCTATCTTTGGTAAGGGCTTTGGAATTGGCACAACCGTGGCAGTGGTGAAGGACACCCTATTACATAAGTGACAGTGGCGGTGGTCACCATGAATTTTTGTTGGTCTTGTGAAAGTTATAACTATGGTTTCTTTCTAATATGTCTTAAAGTGGAATCTCCATCAAAGCTTCCCCACTTCTGCAAAAACATTAGACAAACCATAATAACCATCTGTCCCTCTTTTTTTACTGAAAAGTTATGCCTGATATGCCATTACTTATGCCATTTTCCTTCAGATTGATGGCCGAATCGATTATTTCGGACAAGTCAAATCTGATTTCTGATCGTTTTTCTGATCACTTCTATACAAAAATTGATCGGTAAAACGATGGTAAAGCAGATCTGACCTGTCGGCCTTCTGATGGAAAATTGCATCATGAGAACCTGGCATTACTGAAGGGGTTAAAGTGCCCCCTTTATTCTGAGCTTATCAGTTATATGCAATATAACTGATACAATACCCTACTGCTACTTATATGCAATAGTGATAGGGCAGCATGGTGGCTAGCTAGCTAGCGCTGATCGCGCACGGGACCCAGGTAAAACAGCTGGAGACGCGGTTTTAGCCATCCCGAGCTGAGCTCGGGCTTACTGCTTCCAGCTACAAATACCTAGCCCAAGCTCAGCTTGGGAATACCGCCAGGGAGGTTAAGTCAGGCATATGTACGGCAGCCGGCGATCGCGGACCCGCCGACCCGTGAGCGATCTGCCTGGCGGATCTACTCACCCCCAGTGACGCGGTTCCCCCCACTGATCCCATTGTTTGCTCCGCTCCCCGCCTGCTGCATGACATCATGCACGCCCTGCTCGTTGTCCCTCCATCCCCCCGCATAGCAACACAGCGTGTCATCAGCTATACAACTGACACGAGTGTGTGCAACCCAGCCCAGTGATGTTCCCCAAAGGGATCAGGTCCTGATACCTGACAGAAATTAATCAGCAAGAGTGAATGAGGGCGGTGTCTGAAGGTTAACCCTTTCTGTTCTCTCAGGAATGTGTAGGAAGTTAACACTTCAGGTTTTTTTTTTTGTAGGATTTCTATAAGGCCCCTTTTACACTTGCAGAGTAGACCTGTGTTGCGTTACCCTATTTTACCGCGAGGGGCCGCAAAAGCAATGATAGTCTATGGAGACTTTCCCACTTATTGTGGTCCGTAGCAGTGCACCGGAAGTATGTGAGCCGACGCAAGGGCAGCAGCGCTTAATGCACGGTGCTTGGATTAATAGAAGTCTATGGGCGATGCACATGGTGTAAATAATAATTCAATGGCGGAGTGCGGTGTGTTGCAGCACGCTTGGGCAGACTGATAGAAATCGCAATGATGCATTTCCTGCCCAGCAGGGAGTAAATCACTGAGCGGGGGATGGCGCTATGCATATCACCCAGTTGGTGCACTCTGCCGCAGGGTAATATGAGTAAGGTTTTTTGTGTGCAGTGCGATGTGGCAGGAGCATCGCACTGCAACGCAAAGAAAAGTCTAAAATCTAACAATAAAATGTTTACCCCTAAAGGTTATCATGCAGTGGCTTATCTGTTGGAGCAGAGAGAAAGTTCTGAGTTTAGTTTCACTTTAACTTACCTGGGGCTTCTCCCAGTCCCCTGTAGTCCTTCAGGTCGCTTGCTGTCCTCCCGGCTCAATTCGTTCTGCTGCTGTGTCCTAGAAAGCTAGCCAACTGAGTCCTGTCGCCAGCTACTGTGCATGGGCGGCCCTAGTTGTGCGTCTCCTCAATCGCACTCCTGCAGCTGGGAGCTCTCTGCGCTTGCGCAGTATGTGAAACTTGCAACTGGGCAAATGCCGAGTGATTGGCCGAGGCCCTTACATGCGCAGTAGCCTGCAACATGGCTCAGTCGGCCAGCTTTCTGAGAGGCATAGCAGCAGAACGGATTGGAGCAGGAGGACAGCGAGGGTCCTGAAGGACCACATGGGGCTAGTAGAAGCCTCAGGTAAGTTAAACTGAACTTCTTTAGGTCACTTAAGATTTCCTTTAAGATCAGTGCAGCTGTCACACTCAGTCATGTAGATACGTAACAGACCTCTTTGTTCCTTTGTAGTCCCATACACACTCCTATGAGTTCTGGTTCACCATGAGCTTGCTGGGTACTCTGTAACACCGGGTGTTTCAAGTCCTACTCCATAGAGCCACTTTAATCCATGCCATGTACTGATGAGGATCAACCGATTCGAAACAGTCTGTATGCATGTTGGATTATCGTGTCTCTGTACAATTAACAAACTGACACATGATTGCATTTCAGCTGTTCTGATGGTGTGGTTAGCTTGCAGGGACAACAAAGGATGATTTCCATATTCAGCATTGATGCATCGTGGGAGACCTTATATGCTCACTCCAAGCTGAATTATCGCAAATACCTTCTGTTTTCAGAAGGCAAACTTTTCTTTTGCATAACATTTTAGCAAGAGGGCTTTTTGTTCCTTTGTAGTCCTTTACACACCCCTAGGAGTTCTGGTTCACTATGAGCTTGCTGGGTAGTCTGTAACTTTATGAATCAAGCAGAACCTTCTCTCTCTTCTCTGTGCATCAAAGTGTTTTTTTCTGCTCCCTGCAGGAGAACTGTGTACAGGAACACCTCTGTGATACGGCTTCACAGAAAATGAAAGTAAAAAAATGTCAGACATTCTAGGGAGTTTCTAGCATTCTGCTGTCGGATGCTATAATGTTGTACTTAGAGTGTTAAAATGGGAGGATTTAAATAAAAAGTCCATCTACAATCATGGGCGTCCGCAGAAAATTTTCCAGGGGGGGGCAAAAAGTGGGGAGTTAAAAATTTGGGCTGGTGTTGTGTGGCGCGCGTAGCGCGCCAAAAAATGGAGCTACGTCATGCGGCGCGCGTAGCGCGCCGCGCCGAAAAATGGGTGTGGTCATGAACCAGAATGTGGGTGTGGTCGTGGGTGGAGACAAGTTTACATGAACTAAGCAATGGTGGGACATTAGATTAGGACAGTGGTGGCGAACCTTTTGGAGGTCGAGTGTCCAAACTGCAAAGTCACTTTACTATCACAAAGTGCCAACAGCAATTTAAACTAAATACAAACGTTTTAACTCATACATGAACATTATGGAAAATTAAGTTGAAAATAAACTGTGAAGATAAACAATTTCATCCATCGTACTCCTGAAAAAAATTATTCATTTTTTTTAGAACCTCCCAGTTTCATTTTCTGTTTTAAAAAGCAGAAAAAGTAGGTTTAATGCTATTGTCTCATATGATGATGATTCAGCTTTTTCCATAGTCTCGCAGTTAGCAATCATGTGACCCCCAACAAGACAAATTCAGCAATCATGAGGCCCCCCCCATCAAGACAAATTCAGCAATCATGAGGCCCCCAACATGACCAACTCAGCAATCATGAGGCCCCCAACAAGACAAATTCAGCAATCATGAGGCCCCCAACAAGACAAATTCAGCAATCATGAGGCCCCCAACAAGACAAATTCAGCAATCTTGAGGCCCCCAACAAATCATGAGGCCCCCAACAAGACAAAGTCAGTAACCATGAGGCCCGCAACAAGACAAATTCAGCAGTCATGAGGCACATAAATAGACAGCTTTTCACATAAATAGGCAGAATGCCCCCTTAATATGTAGACACCTCTCACCTGGCAGCAGTTCCCCAAAATACACTCAATCTGACAGCAGTGGTTCCCCAAAAATAGGTAGCCCCAGGTCTATAGGTGTCCCCAGAATAGGTGGCCAGCGGTATAGATGTCCCCAGAACTGGTAGCCAGGGGTAGAGATGTCCCCAGAACAGGTAGCCAGGGGTATATGTGCCCAGTATATGTAGGCAAGGGTATATGTCCCAGTATATGTAGGCAGGGGGTATATGTCCCAGTATATGTAGGCAGGGGTATATGTCCCAGACAGTATATGTAGGCAGGGGTATATGTCCCAGACAGTATATGTAGGCAGGGGTATATGTCCCAGTATATGTAGGCAGGGGTATATGTCCCAGACAGTATATGTAGGCAGGGGTATATGTAGGCAGGGGTATATGTCCCAGTATATGTAGGCAGGGGTAAATGTCCCAGACAGTATATGTAGGCAGGGGTATATGTCCCAGTATATGTAGGCAGGGGTATATGTCCCGGTATATGTAGCCAGGGGGATATGTCCCCAGAAAAAGTGGCCATGTGTGCAGGAGGAGGGGAGCAGCGGAGAGAAGAGGGAGAGCTATGGGCACTCACCTTAGGGGGCTCTCCCTCCCTCTCTCGCTCTCCCCTCCGGAGTCCGGAATGAAGTGTGCAGCGGCTGGCAGCGGTGGGCGGAACTTACCTCCTCTCGTCGCACGCGCCGGATGGATTAGCCGCTACTCTGGCCTGATCCAGACCAGAGTGCGGCACCAGAACTTCCGGCGCAGGAGCGAGAGGAGGTAAGTTCCGCCCACCGCTGCCAGCCGCTGCACACTTCATTCCGGAGGGGACAGCGAGGGAGAGAGAGACCCCTAAGGTGAGGGAAGGGGGGGGAGACGTCCGCCCTTCCCCACTGTGCCCATAGCGCTCTCTCTCTTCTCTGCGTGTTCCCCTCCTGCTGGCTGCACGGGCACGCGGCCAGGGGGGGGCAGCGGGCGGCCAGGCTCGGGCAGATGCCCGGTTTTGCCATATGTGCGGACGCCCATGTACAATGCTACAAAGCCTAGTACAAATGTTTTTACTGTCATTTTATTTTCTTCAGTGTGGTTTGCCTTCTTAAAACAGAAGGACTTTCTGACGATAATTCAGCTTAAAGTGAACACCTGTGGTTACCCACAATGCACTGCTACTGAATATGCAAATGATCTCTTTATGCCCCAGAAGGCCTACGCTTACATCCAGAACCGTTGGTGTCTAGCAAGCCTATAGCTTTCAATTTTACAGAGCCATACCAACCCCTACCAATACCAAGCCCTATAGGCGTCCTGGATACAAGCTTGGCTTCTGGGGCATAAAAAGATAATTTGCATATTCAGTAGCAGTGCATTGTGGGTAACCACAGATGTTCACTTTAAGCTGAATTATCGCAAATTCCTTCTGTTTTAAGAAGACAAACCACACTTAGCAATGCTTTTTAGAAGGAGGGCTTTTCGTGTCTCTTTAAGTCCCCTATACTTTCCTAGTGGTTTTGGGTCACTCCGAGCTGCTTGGTTACTGTGTTTATTTTCTTCACAAACCATGTTTTAAAGCAAGAGGAAAAGTGTCATATATGTACAATGAATAATGTTAATCATTAACTGTTCCTCTCTCTTGCTTATAGTGAACCCGAGGTGAGAGTGATATGGTGGCTGCCATATTTATTTCCTTTTAAGCAAAATCATTTTCCTGGCAGTCCTGCTGATCTATTTGGCTGCATTAGTGGCTGAATTACACCAGAAACAAGCATGCAACTATTATTGTCAGTTCTGACAATATTGTCAGAAACAACTGATTTGCTGCATGCTTGTTCATGGTCTGTGGCTGAAAGTATTAAAAGAAGATGATCAGCAGGCTAGCCGGGAAACTGGTATTGTTTAAAAAGGGAAATAAATATCACTCTCACCTCGGGTTCACTTTAAATATAATGGAGGTGGAAGTGCAAAATTAATACTGGGGCCCAGAAAAGGATTAAGATGAAATGGGGCCCTAGGCAAGATAGCAGTTTTTGACCACCGCTGATGGTCACCTGGCTTTTTTAGTAAGCTTTGGTGGGGCTAGCATCAACCAGGCCCCTAGACTCTCTCCAGCCCTAGGCAACTGCCTAGGTTTGCCTTGTGGATGATCCGGCTCAGCTGGGCCCCATGGCTATATTACTATGCTAATGAATAATAATAACAATATCTACATATTAATTGCAGTAAGTGATAAACACCTCGCCACCTTGGGATCTTCATCACATCAGGTGACAGGAGTTACCGGTATAAGCAGGGAAAAAACACTACACAAATTTCAAACCAAACATAGATTTCTATATAGAGGTACTGTATATAGTAAAATTGTACACAGTGTACTAGCCATTAAAATAGGTGGTAGATAGGGATAGGCCAGTGGTATATAGTTAGGCATCCTCGGAATTGCAATTTACCGTTCCGCGGTAATTCCGCATCCCGCCGATCCAAAATTCCGCTTCCATTTAATTCCGGCGGTATTCCGGAGCTGTTCCGCGGAATTCCGCGATATTCCGAATTCCGTCGAAATTTTTTTAAAATCTCTCTCTCACTCTCTTCTCCTCCTCCTCCTCCTCCTCCATCCATCCATCCATCTATATCATCCTGTAGGGAATTGCAGTTTTTCAAAACAGCTTACATACCATAGCTGGGATTTGAACTCAGGCCTCAGTGTGTAGTAGGTATCTGTCTTACCCCCAACAACCACACTACATGCTAAAGTTGGCCTAGCATGTACCATACTACCATTATCATCAATTCAATAGAAAAAGTAGCATGATTAAGGATTTGTACTTTTTTAAAAGACAGCTTACATACCATAGCTGGGATTTGAACCCAGGCCTCAGTGTGTAGTAGGTATCTGTCTTACCCCCTAGACCATCAACCACACTACATGCTAAAGCTGGCCTAGCATGTACCATACTACCATTATCATCAATTCAATAGAAAAAGTAGCATGATTAAGGATTTGTACTTTTTTAAAAGCCAGCTTACATACCATAGCTGGGATTTGAACCCAGGTCTCAGTGGAGGAGGAGGAGGAGAGTTTTTTTGGGTGTTATTCCGGAAAATTCGGAGGGAAAAATAAAATTTCTGCGGAATTCCGTTTGAGAGGTATAGCAATTCCGTTCCGACTACTGGAATCGGAATTTACCTAATTCCGGCCGGAATCACGGAATTAATAATTCCGCGGAATTTACCAAGCATCCCTATATATAGTAGAAGCATATACAGCATACTAGCTGTACTGTATATGGCAGTACAATATACAGTGCTCTAGGCATGATAATGCAGCCAGTGATATATAAAAGATCACATACAGGAAACTGATAATCCAGCCAGCTATAACGTACAGTACTAGCCTAGGTATGGTAATTCAGTACAAATGCATACAGAATACTAGATGTCAGGGGCGCCTCTAGTATTTTTGTCACTCCAGGTGAGAAATCCGCTGGCGCTAGCCCACAACGTCGCCTACCCCACGACCCCCCTCGTGGCGCCCCCCCCCCCCCCCCCCCATGAAATAATTGGAATGCGGCAGTGTTTCACCAGAAATAGTCGGAATGCGGCAGTGTTTCACCAGAAATGATTGTAATGCGGCAGCATTTCAGAAGAAAATAATCGTAATGGAGCAGCATTTCACCAGAAAATAGGAGTATTGCGGAAATGTTTCACCAGAAAATAATCGTATTGCTGCAGCATTTCACCAGAAAATAATCGTAATGTGACAGTGTTTCAGCAGAAAATAATCGTAATGCGGCATAGTTTCACCAGAAACTAATCGTAATGCGGCAGCGTTTCACCAGAGAATAGACATATTGCGGAAGCGTTTCATCAGAAAATAAATGTATTGCAGCAGTTATTCACATATTGTGCAAGCGATTCACCAGAAAATAATCGTATTGCAGCAGCATTTCACCAGGAAACAGTGATAATGTGGCAATGTTTCACCACAAAATAGTCATAATACGGCAGCGTCTCACCAAAAATAACACTTATTGCGGCAGTGTCTCAACAGAAAAAACACGTAATGTGGTTAGCTTTCACCAGAAAATACGTAATGTGGGCAGCGTTTCACTAGAAAATACACATAAAAAAGGGCTCCTCTCCCGCCCCCCCCCCCCCCCCCCCCTTGCCATTAGTTCTCCCTAATAGTTCTGGTGCGGTACTGGTGTAGAGATGGCTCGAACCGCTGATTTTATGTTCGCGAACCTCGAATGCGAACTTCTGCAAAGGTTCGGGTTCGCGCGAACCGCAATAGACTTCAATCGGCAGGCGAACTTTGAAAACTACAAACATTTATGCTGGCCACAAAAGTGATGGAAAAGATGTTTCAAGGGGTCTAACACCTGGAGGTGGGCATGGCGGAGTGGGATACATGGCTGTACTTTGGTCCAGGGCCGCACGAATTCACGACAGCACGACCTCAAACAGACCTGCCGGGTGGCCTGCCTCTGGCTCTGCCTCTGCCTGCTTTGTCAATATTGGGGGGAGGAAGTGAAAGGTATGCACTGACTTGACTAATACAATGTGCAGTCACACAGGTGCAGTGAACAGGTATGTAGTGACTGGTATAAATACAATGTGCAGCTGTCACACACACACACACACACACATGTACACTGAACAGGTATGCAGTGACTGGTATATAAAACTGCGTGCTGTCGCACAAGTGCAGTGAACAGGTATGCACGGACTGGTATCAATACAATGTGCAGCTGTCACACACACAGGTACACTGAACAGGTATGCACTGACTGGTATCAATACAATGTGCAGCTGTCACACACACAGGTACACTGAACAGGTATGCAGTGACTGGTATATAACACTGCTTGCTGTCACACAGGTGCAGTGAACATGAACAGGTATGCAGTGACTGGTATTACAAATGTGCAGCTGTCACACACACACAGGTACACTGAACAGGTATGCAGTAACTGGTATATAACACTGCTTGCTGTCACACAGGTGCAGTGAATATGAACAGTTATGCAGTGACTGGTATTACAAATGTGCAGCTGTCACACACACAGGTACTGTGAACAGGTATGCAGTGACTGGTATATAACACTGCATGCTGCTGTCACGCAGGTGCAGTAAACATGAACAGGTATGCATTTAGTGGTATTACAAATATGCAGCTGTCCCACACAGGTGCAGCGAAAAGGTAGTCACTGAATGTGCTGGGCCTTGCACAGTATAGCAATTAGCAATGGCCAGCTGTGACTGACAGGGCTGTATATGCAAGTGTGAGAGGGCCACACAAAAACAAAACAAACATCAAAAGAACATTAGCTCTCAAAAGAGCTTTTTTGGGGTGCTTCTTAGCAATAAGTATCAGCAAGGAGCAAGCTAACAAGCCTAACAACAGCCTAACTAAGCTTTCCCTAATCTGTGCAGCAACCTCTCTCCCTTCTCTCACTACCTACACAGCACACAGAGTGAGGAAATGGCCGACGCTGCTGCTTTTTATTGGGGGGGGGGGGGCACCAGGAGGGAGTGTAGCCTGATTGGCTGCCCTGTGTCTGTTGACTGTGATGTAGAGGGTCAAAGTTTAGCCTAATGATGTAGTATAGGGGGCGAGTCGAACTCGCGTAAAGTTTGCGGTTCACCGCCAACGTGAACCACCGATGTTCGCACGAACAAGTTCACGGCCAAACAGTTCGGGCCTTCTCTATACTGGTGCTCCTGCACCCATAAAAAGCATACATGTTCAGTGTACCTGTGTGTGACAGCTGCACATTTGTAATACCAGTCCGTGCATACCTGTTCATGTTCACTGCACCTGCGTGACAGCACACAGTTTTATATACCAGTCACTGCATACCTGTTCAGTGTACTTGTGTGTCTGACAGCTGCACATTTGTAATACCAGTCCGTGCATACCTGTTGTAACAAACACGGAAGAGACGGCTGCGGTGAACAGCGATACCACCGCAGCCGTCTCCATTTCTCTGCCTAACGATCTATCCGGTCCTCTAGCACCTAGGTTCTCAACGTGTGGTACGCGTACCCCAGGGGGTACTTCTGATGGTTCCAGGGGGTACTTGGGCTTGATATACTCAACCAAGAAGAACAAATTGAGAGTTTTAGAAAATGATAAATCTTATTTAAACAACACCAAATTAGTGTTTTAGCTAATTAAAAAAGCATCAGTAAATGCTTGGAAATTGTTTAGAACCAATTATCATGTACTATGATGAAATATATATTTGTTAAGGGGTACTTGTGACAATGTTTACTAAGCGAGGGGGTACTTGGTGAGTACAGGGTTTTAAAAGGGGTACATACCAATAAAATGTTGAGAAACACTGCTCTAGCACGCCGAGGACGGGTTTGTCAGCAGCACATAGGGTTGCATTGTCACGTGCGCGCACGCGCATAGACGAGACCTCTATGCGGGAAGGAGGCGCGTCAGCTGACCGTCCGGTCGGCTGACGTCAGAGGAGACGCTCGCCGCTCCTCATTGGTTGATGAGAGGGGGTGTGCCGGAGGAGTCTCCTCTGCTTCTTAAGCTTCCCTGAATCACTCGCAACTTGTCTGCTGTTGCGAATACTTCGTGTTAGCGCTCAGACCTTAGTTAGATCTGGTGTGCTTTGATCCGGGAAGAAACCAGGGATTTCACACAGTGATAGGATTGTTTGATAGCCATAATTATAACTGAACAAATCCACTGCGCTCTAATCACCAGAACCTTCCGCAAAGTATCAATAAGCTTTAACCAGAGTGCAGCTCCTATCTTACTCTGGGAAATGAGTATGTCACTGTAGAAAACAGAAAAAGGAAGGGGAGAACAAAGAGCTCTCTCTGGTGCATTAACTTTTTAATCAGCTTCCTTTAGAAAGATAAAATCACACGTACAATGTTCAAAATGAAAAGTGCATTCATCACATGTCTGATGTACATCACCACGTCCTCGAGATGTTATCACCGGTCAGCGCGGCTCCACGCTGTGGCCAATAGGGGGGGGGAACTGATATAATTCCAGCGCCAGCGAGTGGAGGAATGCGGGGAGATTATGGCAGCTGCCTTGCACCTATTGCGTCATGACGCGTTTCGGCATTCCACGCCTTCTTCAGATCTAATTATAACTGAATATTGTATTATCTGTGTATGACTCTTGCTCGTTCTGACTATTCTTACTCTCAGTGATTCTGTACTTCTGCCCATCTGATCTTGTTGCCGACTCTGCCTGTTAAAACCTTCCTGCCTTTGCCTTCTGACTTTGTACCGTATCTGCCAGCCTGTTGCCAACTCGTTTAGTCTGACCACTCTACTCTCACCAGAGGGCCCTAGTCTCTGGTGAGGGGTTTTGTACTGTTAGTGCCCACCAGCTCCTCTGGTGTGGCATAGCTAAACCTGTCAGTACTACTGTTGCACCAAGCACTATACTTTGCTATCGCATTAGCTGTTGGTATACCTGTATTATTGGTGATTCTGCAGATCATCATATTATCAGGTATATATCTGCATTATAGGTGACACTGCAGATCACCTAATAATCAGAATCCAGTTCTTGCTGACACCAATCGTTACACCTGTTCACTGCACCTGTGTGACCACACGCTGTTTTATATAACAGTCCGTGCTTACCTGTTAACTGCACCTGTGTGACAGCTGCACATTGTATTGTAATACCAGTCACTGCATACCTTTCACTGCACCTGTGTGACTGCACATTGTATTAGTCAAGTCAGTGCATACCTTTCACTTCATCCCCCCCAATATGGACAAAACAGGCAGAGGCAGAGCTAGAGGCAGGCCACCCGGCAGGTCTGTTCGAGGTCGTGCTGATGTGATTTTGTGCAGCCCTGGACCAAAGCTAAGAAGAAGGCACGTGCCATCAACTCCCAAGATTGTCAGGACGTAGTTGACTATTTAACACAGAACACCTCATCTTCCGCAGCCACCAGCGCTACTACAAGCACCACATCCGCTCCATTTAACACTTCGCATGAGTTATTTGGTGAGGAATTAACTGATTCCCAGCCATTATTGTTACAACAAGATAAAGGCGTTAAGCAAGTTACACCACCTCATATGTCTGAGTTGGGCGTCACTATGGACGTAAGGTGTGAGGAGGATGATGAAGTACCTGGTGTTGGTGCAGTTTATGAGGTGTCTGATACAAGCAAAGCTGTGGAGGATGATTATGATGATGACGATGATGATGATATGGATGTCACATGGGATCCTAATAGACATGATGACCAGGGGGACAGTTCAGAGGGGGAGTCAAAAAGGAGTAGGAGGAGATGAGTTGCTGAAAGAAGCAGGGTGAGCCCGTCATCAGAAACAGATCGTGGCAGTGTCCGGCGGCATGTATCGCCGCCTATGGACAGCCAGCCAATATGCCCTTCAACGTCAGCTGCTATGGTGCCATCATCCCAGGGCCCAGCGGTGTGGACATTTTTTTGTGTGTCTGCCTCAGATGAGAGCAATGCCATCTGCACTCTCTGCCACCAAAAAGTGAGCCTTGGAAAGAAAGACCTTACGAAGGCACATGACAAAAAAGCACAAACTGCAATGGGAAGACGGCCTGAGCAAAAGCAGCACACAAAAGCAAAGCCACCCTCCTTCTCCTCTTCCTCCTTCAGGTGCATTATCTTTAGCCGCTTTCTTTCTTGCACCTTCACAGTCACCCTCCTCCACTCCGCCTCTAACCTTGAGCGGTTCCTGCTCCTCTGCCCACAGCAGCCAGGTGTCCGTGAAGGAAATCTTTGAGCAGAAGAAGCCAATGTCTGCCAGTCACCCCCTTGCCCGGTGTCCGACAGCTGGCTTGGCGGAACTGTTAGTTTGCCAACTGTTACTATACCAGCTGGTGGACTCTGAGGCCTTCCGAAAATTTGTGGCAATTTTCGGACACCGCAGTGGAAGATACCAGGCCGCAATTATTTCTCAAAAAAGGCGATACCTAAACTGTACCATGATGTTGAAAGGCAAGTGGTGTCATCTCTGGCACACAGCGTTGAGTCAAGGGTCCATCTGACCACGGATGCCTGGTCTGCAAAGCACGGTCAGGGCAGGTACATTACTTACACAGCCCTTTGGGTCAACCTGGTGACCGCTGGCAAGCAGGGAGTATGTGGCTGTGCAGCTGTAGTTGTGACACCTCCACGGCTTGCAAGCAGGCCTGCTGCCACCTCCTCTCCTTCTCCTCCTACTCCTCCTGCTACATCCTCTTCACTGTCGTCCTCCTCCTTGGCTGAGTGGCAGTGCTACTCTACTGGTGCTGCGATCTCCTCTCCAGCTACACAGCCCCAGCTCCCCAGGGCCTATGCTGCATGCCAGGTACGACAGTGTCACGCCATCTTGGACATGTCTTGCCTCAAAGCCAAGAATCACACTGGAGCCGCTCTCCTGGCTGCTCTGAACAAACAGGTGGATCAGTGGCTGACCCCGCACCAACTGGAGATCGGCAACGACAACGGCAGCAATCTCATTTCGGCTTTGAATTTGGGAAAGTTGACACATGTACTCTGCATGGCACATGTGCTGAATCTAATAATTCAGAGATTTGTGTCTAAGTACCCAGTCTTACAGGAGGTCCTGAAGCAGTCCAGGAAGGTGTGTGGGCATTTCAGGCGGTCCTACACAGCCATGGCATGCTTGGGCGATATTCAGCGGAGAAACAACTTGCCGGTGAGGCGCTTGATTTCGATAGCCCGACTCGCTGGAATTCAACGCTCCTGATGTTTAACTGCCTGCTACAACAGGAGAAAGCTGTCAACCAGTATCTGTACAACTACAGTGAAAGGTCATGCTCTGGGGAGCTGGGCTTGTTCTGCCCAAAGTACTGGACACTCATGCGAAATGCCTGCAGGCTCATGCGGCCGTTTGAGGAGGTGACACAGTGCAGTTTCTAGGCTAAAATGCACCCAGGGCGAGGGTGTAAAAATTGCGCCCCCCCCTAGGTTAGATAGGTAGGTGCCTCTCAGTATAGGTTAGATTAGGTAGGTGCCCCCTAGTATAGGCTAGATTAGACAGGTGCCCCCCAGAATAGGTTAGATTAGGTAGCTGCCCCCCAGTATAGGTTAGATAAGGTAGCTGCCCCCCCAGTATAGGTTAGGTAGGTGCCCCCCAGTATAGGTTAGATAGGTAGCTGCCCCCCAGTATAGGTTAGATTAGGTAGCTGCCCCCCAGTGTAGGTTAGATAGGTAGCTGCCCCCCCAGTGTTGGTTATATTAGGTAGCTGCCCCCAGTGTAGGTTAGATAGGTAGCTGCCCCCCAGTGTAGGTTAGATAGGTAGCTGCCCCCCAGCGTAGGTTAGATTAGGTAGGTGCCCCCCAGTGTAGGTTAGATAGGTAGCTGCCCCCCAGCGTAGGTTAGATTAGGTAGCTGCCCCCAGTATAGGTTAGATAGGTAGCTGCCCCCAGTATAGGTTAGATAGGTAGCTGCCCCCCAGCGTAGGTTAGATTAGGTAGCTGCCCCCAGTATAGGTTAGATAGGTAGCTGCCCCCCAGTGTAGGTTAGATTAGGTAGGTGCCCCCCAGTGTATGTTAGATAGGTAGGTGCCCCCCAGCGTAGGTTAGATTAGCAGCTGCCCCCCAGCGTAGGTTAGATTAGGTAGGTGCCCCCAGAATAGGTTAGATAGGTAGATGCCCCCAATAATGGAGGGGGGAGCCGCAGGGAGGGCAGCCCGACCTCTCCCTCCCTCTCCTCTCCCGGGCGCCCTCCGTGCTCCCCCCTCAGATGCAGAGTTCGTGAGCAGCAGGGAAGCGCTGTTTACAACTCACCGGCTGCCTGGCTCCAAGCGCTGCTCTCTCGCCGCTGGTCTGTCTCCTCTCTCTGTATACGTACTGATACACGCTGCTTCCGGCTACAGGAAGCAGCGTGTATCAGTATGTACAGAGAGAGGAGACAGACCAGCGGCGAGAGAGCAGCGCTTGGAGCCAGGCAGCCGGTGAGTTGTAAACAGCGCTTCCCTGCTGCTCACGAACTCTGCATCTGAGGGGGGAGCACGGAGGGCGCCCGGGAGAGGAGAGGGAGGGAGAGGTCGGGCTGCCCTCCCCGCGGCTCCGGCTCCCCCCTCCATTATAGCGCCCCCCTCCCAACAGCGCCCCGGGCGGCGGCACGCTCCGCACGGGGCAAGAAACGGGGCTGAGGTGACAAACCTGGTGAGTCGCAGTGAAGGAGCCATCAGCAACTTGATCCCATATGCTTTCTTCCTATGGCGTGCCTTGCCTAGAGCTGGATCAAGCTGTGGAGGAGCGTGAACAGGAAAAGTAAGAAGAGTTGTGGGAACAATTATCAGCAGAACCAGATGTTTCCTCCACACCTGCGGCAGCACAGAGGAGGGGGGGGGAGGAGCAGGAAGAGTCATCTGAGGAAGAGGAGTCAGATGAGGAAGGTGTTTTTTTTGAGGAGGAGGAGGCGGAAGAACAACCGTTGTGCTGCTCACCTTTCCCGTGGTATAGTTCGTAGCTGGGGGGAGGAGGAGAACTTACCTGACATTACTGAGGAAGAGCAAGAGGAGATGGATAGTACGTCGGCATCCAAATTTGTGCAGATGGCGTCTTTCATGCTGTCCATCCTGTTGAGGGACCCTCGTATAAAAAAACTCAAAGGGAATGACCTGTACTGGGTGGCAACGCTACTAGACCCTTGGTATAAGCACAAAGTGGCGGAGATGTTACAAAATTACCAGTAGGCAGAAAGGTTGCAGCACTTGCACCACAAGCTGGCAAGTATGCTTTACAGTGCGTTTAAGGGTGATGTCACAGCACAACGAAATAAAGGTGCCACTGCCAGTAACCTTCCTCCTCCTACCACGCATACAAGGACAGGACGCTCTAGCGATCTCATGGTGATATCGGAAATGCGGACATTTTTTAGTCCAACGCCTCGCCTTAGCCTTTCCGATCCACCCTCCACCAACGCCTCGACCGGCAGGTAGCTGGCTACCTGGCCTTAACTGCGGATGTAGACAACAGCGATGAACCCCTGGACTACTGGGTGCGCAGGCTTGACCTGTGGCCAGAGCTGTTACAATTTGCCATCCAACTTCTGACTTGCCCTGCCTCAAGCGTCTTGTCAGAAAGGACCTTCAGAGCAGCTGGAGGCATTGTCACTGAGAAGAGAAGGTGCCTAGTTCAAAAAAGTGTTCAGTACCTCACCTTTATCAAAATGAATGAGGCATGGATCCCGGAGGGTTACTGCCCGCCTGAAGACTAAGTCAGTCCCTGCACACAGCATCTCTGCCTGCACGCCGTGTGACTGCCTGCCCAAGACTAAGTCGCTCCCCAGTCACCACACAGCATCTCTGCCTGCAGGCCGCTTGACTGCCTTCCCCGCCACCACCAACAGGGTCCAGGACTCCAGCGGCCGTTAACAAAAACAATATCAATTTTTTCAGGTGTGTGTACATGCCTGCCTAATTTTTCTGGCTGCACTGCAGCTGCAGCAACATAACAAAAGGCATGTACATGTGTCGATTCCCCCTCGTGATCATTACCTTGCCGCGGTGAAGGGGCTTGCGTATCACATTGAAACAATGACCGCCGGCTATATGAAAGTGTTGGGGGGCACACCCAAGATAATAAGGTCATTGCTTCATTGTGGACAGACCAAATTCCATCAGCTGGACAGTCACTGTTGTTCTATCATTGAGCTACCTCAGCCCAGCGACCATATGGGCTTGAAACCCGCTATCGCCTGCACTCTCGCCATAGTGCGCACCAGTCCAGCACGGCCGTCACTACACAAACAGCTGTTTGCGGTGCGTTACACAGTGAGTTTGGTGTGTCAGTGTGAAGCAGTACACTAATTACACTACCTGATTGGTGTATACACATGCAAAATATTTTAAGCACTTCATGTCTCCAATTTAGCATTGCAATGTGATTTCTGCCCTTAAAACCCTGCTCTGCGTCAAATCCTGAGTTTTCTCGGGGACTTTTGGCGTGTATCCCACTCCGCCATACCCCCCTCCAGATGTTAGACCCCTTGAAAAATCTTTTCCATCACTTTTCTGGCCAGAATTAATGTTCGAAGTTTTGAAAGTTCGCCTGCACATTGAAGTCTATTGTGGTTTGCAAAGTTCGTGGGAACCCAAACTTTTGCGGAAGTTCGCGTTCGAGATCCTAAAATCGGAGGTTCGAGCCATCTCTAATGATTTGCATTGTCATTTGCACAACTGTGAAGATGGGTCGGGGAATGATTGTTTCTTCGGTACTGATCCCAGATCTATCTTCACGTGGGCTAGGGCTCGTTTCCACTAGTGCTGTGTGCGTCTCGCAGACGCACGCCGGCACTGAGCGGGTGGGCGGGATCGCAGGCGAATCCCATGAGCCGTGCCATGCACGGCTATGGGAATCGCAGCCTCCGCCGCGAATTCTGCGGGGGGTTCCGGACGAATCGATCCCGCAAGCGATTCGGCCACGGCGCCGCTATCACCTATGGCAGAGTTTCCCTGTGCGATTCATGTGCGGGGAAACTCTGCGGAATCGCGGCGGAAACCGCGATAGTGGAAACGGGCCCTTAGGGTTTAGACGGAGCAGACCCAAAACTCTTCTTTTTTGGCAGGTGGCTTTTTTCCCCATCTCCCGATCCAAGTGAGACAGGAACCCTCAAATAGTAGTTGAAAAAACATGACAGTTGAAATTTGGCAGTTGGAAAATGGCAATTGGAAAATGACAGTTTGAAAATGGCAGTTAGAAAATGACAGTTGAAAACAGTTGACATTTGGCAGTTGGAAAAGGACGGTTGGAAAATGACAGTTGAAATTTGACGGAAAATGGCAGTTAGAAAATGACAGTTGAAATTTGGCTGTTGGAAATTGACGGTTTTGAAAATGACAGTTGGAAAATGGCAGTTGGAAAATGACAGTTAAAGTTTGGCAGTTGGAAAATGACAGTTGGAAAATGGCAGTTGACATTTGGCAGTTGTAAAATGACAGCTGGAAAATGGCAGTTGAAAAATGGCGGTTTGAAAATGGCAGTTGGAAAATGACAGTTGAAGTTTGACAGTTGGAAAATGGCAGTTGAAATTTGGCAGTTGGAAAATGACAGTTGTAAATGGCAGTTGAAATTTGGCAGTTGAAAAATGACGGTTTGAAAATGACAGTTGGAAATGGCAGTTGGAAAATGACAGTTGGAAAATGGCAGTTGGAAAATGACAGTTGGAAAATGGCAAATTGATAATGACAAATTGAAAATGACAGTTGGAAAATGACAGTTGAAATGTGGCAGTTGGAAAATGACAGTTGGAAAACGACAACTGGAAATAGTAGTTCAACCTCCAGGCTTCGTCTTGAGTCATAAGTCTGGTTCAAAAAATGTTTACAGCCGTGGTACACTAGGTGCCATGGTGAACTATGTAAACACAATTGCTGTGTAATTTTTTTGGAGGTGTCTGAGCTGAAAACTGTCATGTCCCAGATGTGCAGTTGGACTTTGGACACAATGTGCTTGATTCACAAAGCGGTGCAAACTGTTAGCATGCCTGTGAAAATCCCCTTAGCACGTCTAAACGAGTTTTCGCGCGTAAAACTTTACGCGCGCAAACTTTACGCGCGTACTGCACAGAGCGCAGGGCGCTCCGCGCGAAGTGCCCATTAAAGCCTATGGGACTTAGCGCGCATAACACTTTGTGCGCGTAAAACTTTGCGCGCACAAAGTTAGCGCGCAATCTGATTGAGAAATCCGGTGCTAACCTACTTAGCACCCTGGTTAGCACGTCTAAAGACTTTAGACGTGCTAAGTAGGTTAGCACCGCTTTGTGAATCAAGCCCAATGTGGGCTGCAGGACCGCTGTCTGGAAACTACTCCTGATGTTAATTTACAGTCATTTTTTTTTTTGTATTTTTAACTCCCCACACAATAAATTAGTGTTTCCCTTTAAAAAAAACATGATGCTACATGCATCATTTACCTCAAAAAACGTTTTGGAAGCTATTTATAGGCCACTTCCGGTTTTTCTATCCGGATATCCAAATCCACCCGAATAGCCCGGATAAAGCGTTCGGATATCCGCATGTACGCGGATATCAGAACGTTTGGATCCGGATATCCAATCCGGATATCTGGGTATCAGGATCCGGATCAATTCAGATTTTGAAAAGGGGTATCCAAGCACCCCTAGTCATGATGTCACATGTTCCAGAGGCCTGGATGGGATGGGAAGTTAAGTATAGAACTTTATGATGGTAGCAAGCGGACTGGCCCACTGTACAACCTATTATTTTCTTTTGTTTTTCTTAAAGAGGCTCTGAAGCGAGAATAAATCTCGCTTCAGAGCTCATAGTTAGCAGGGGCATGTGTGTCCCTGCTAAAACGCCGCTATCGCGCGGCAAAACGGGGGTCCCTTACCCCGCGAAATCCCCTCCGTGCAGCCGGGGATCACCTCCTGATTGAGGTAGGGGTAACCGCCGCAGCCCTGCCCCACGCGCGTCTGTCAGCGCATATCTCCGCCTCTCCCCCGCCCCTCTCAGTCTTCCTTCACTGAGAGGGGCGGAGGAGAGGCGGCGATGCGCCGCTGATAGACACGACTAGAGGCAGGGCTGCAGCCATTATCCCTGCCTCTAGGAGCAGCAAAATCTACGACCAATTTGGTCAATGATTTTGCCGGGGGGGGTTGGGGGTGAAGGGACCCCCGTTTAGCCGCGGGATGGCGGCGTTTTAGCAGGGACACACGTGCCTCTGCTAACTATGAGCTCTGAAGCGAGAATTATTCTCACTTCAGTGTCTCTTTAAAGGGACTCCGAGCTCAAACTAGAATAGAAAATGGTACTCACCTGGGGGTTTCTGCAGCCCAGTTTAGGTCTGGAGGTCCCACGCCGGCGTCCTAGTTCCTCTCCCAAGGGTTGTCCAAAAATGGCTGGCCGGCGGCCCCCGGCGACACTGGCCCGGAGTGTCAGGCTCCTTCTTCCGCATACATCACTGATGTCGTCACGCCGGCCGCCTCGCGTCATCACGGCGGCCGGCGTGACAGCACGGCGCATGTGCGGTTTAATCGCGCTTGCGCCGTACTGTAACGCCGGCCGCCGTGATGATGCGAGGTGGCCGGCGTGTGACGACATCAGTGATGTATGCGGAAGAAGGAGCCCGACACTCCGGGCCAGCAATTTTTTGGACATCTTGGGAGAGGAGCCAGGACGCCGGCGTGGGACCTCCAGACCTACACTGGGCTGCAGAAAGCCCCAGGTTAGTACCATTTTCTATTCTAGTTTGAGCTCGGAGTCCCTTTAAAGCATGTTTGTCAAATTTATCAAAAATTATTTCTAACATTATATTTGTGTGCTGCCTTTATTAATGTATGCACACCATTGGTGTTTGTGTTTTGCGATCAGGTGCCTTCGCAAAACAGTTATCCCTAGTGGGTGTTGGGCTTCCCACGACTCAGTTTCTTTTGGCAGAGGTTGCACATGGCATTGCTGGTATCAGAGGCACACAAACAAAAAAATGCCACACTGGTGAGCTTTGGAATGTCGGCATTCGGTTGTTTGCAACAGCAGGCGTTGAAGGCCGTGTTGGCTGGATGACCCCAAGTGTATCACTAAATGCATCATGTATGAATAACTCCTCTGACACATCAAGTGGAGCAGCTGTATTTCTAGTGGTGGTGTTAAGCTTTTTTGGGGTACCAGAAGCAGAGCAGGAGGAGGACGGCGTATCAAGGAGGTTCTGCGCGGAAGCTGTAGTAGATGTGGTACGCTGTGTAAGCCAGTCAAACACGTCCTCAGAATTTTGGGGGTTGAGGGTACATGCCCTCTGAACACTGTGCATTCTTCCTGGGTCGCAGGAAATCACAGCAGCATGACCTTGAGGACACTTGCAGGTGCTTTTATATGGCACACAATTCGATATCAGAGTAAGTGGGCAGGTGTGTGGCTCTGTGAAAGTGTGCTGTCTGTGCACTAACACACAGACACTGAGAATGCTGAAACAGTAGTTCAAACACAATACAGTGATAATAACACAGGCCCTGGAGCACCATTGTGCTTGTAGTGAGCACTGGTCACAATGGTGGGTGCCTGTGGGCTGTGGAGTGTCACACACACTAAAAAAAAAAAAAACCTGCAAAAGGATGAAGTAGCCCTCAGAAGGGCTGTTTGGGGTTATAAAACTGCTATCAGCCAGCGAGGATCAAAATAAACCAGCCTAACTACCGCTTTCCCTATCTCCAGCAATGTCTCTCCCTTCCTCTAGCTATTCAAGCCGAAAACAGATTGGAACATGGCGGGCACTGTGGTGTTTTTATAGTGGGCATGAGGGAGTGCAGGCTGATTGGCTGCCATGTGTCTGCTGACTGTGATCTAAGGGGTCAAAGTTTAGCCCTATGATGTTGTATGGGGGCAGGTTGAATAGCGCCATGTGCTTGCCGCTCACGGTCAGTGCGAATACACGATCTTCGCAGAATACTGCTCACCGGAGAACTATTTGGGCCATCTCTAAATATAAGCCAGGTGATACCTGGTCTGCGCACACACCTCCGTTTTCTTTTTGGTTCGTAACTTGATGTTTTCTCCCTTCTCAGGGGTGTATGTGGTCTCCCCAGCGGTGGCAGCACTTGGGGGGCTGTTTGCCCCTTCTCTCCCCCACTTTCCCCATTTACCGATGATGTCCGCTCCCAGGACATGCATATTGCACACTCGCAGCTGGGCATAACTTCCAAAGGTAATGGATCTATCCTTTGGGGGGCAGTGTGGATGGTCCCCTCCGGGCTTCAGCAACGCCTGGGTGTGCAATGTCTGCATTCCTCTGCCCCCCCCCGAGGGGCAGTTGCAGCGCTCCCGGGCAGTAGATGCTTTGTGGGGGTGTCTGCAATGCCCCCCATTTCTTGGGGGTAGAAGGAGGCCTACACACAGCAACCCTGTTAAGATGCAAAGTAGGCTAACTCCTGCAGGATATAGCAGTGAAGTAGTTTTAGATCCTGCACTTTCTGGCAAGCAAATGTAATATGCAAATGCTATGCCATTTTAATCAGTCAATAGACATGAGGCAGCCAGTATATAAGTCAGGTGATATTTTGGTTGGTTTTGATTAAATAATATACTCACCGGGTGTTTTGACTTTCACCCTTAGCCCCGCCCCCTAGCACAATAGGTCATGGGCGCTTTTCTAATTTGAGCTAGAGAAGCACCTTTGCCCTCCTTATGCTAGAGGGTGGGGCTACGGGCTGAAAGCTGGACATCGGATAAGTATATAAAACTTCATTTCTACAGAAAATCACAAATCGTAAGCGATGTACATTTAATTGTACTGCGCTTCTGAGCGCACAGGAATCGCAATGCCAATCACTCTGGGGATAGCTGCACAAAGCGCTTCTGTGATTTTAAAGCACTGAAGCAATACCCAGTGGGTCCCAGGCCTCACTCTGATTTACATTCCCCCTGGGAAAGATGGCGAATCCTATACAGACAAGGGAGCCAGAGGAAAAGCACCCTGTAGGTTAGTAATGCGATCACCCCACAGACACACTCTATTACAAACCTATGTATATAAGCAGATCTGTGCAGAGAATACTAGGCATGATAATAGAGCCAGGGATATATAGCAGATGTGAACACAGAATACTAGGCATGATAATAGAGCCAGGGATATATAGCAGATCTGTGCACAGAACACTAGGCATGATAACAGAGCCAGGGATGTATAGCAGATGTGAACACAGAATACTAGGCATGATAATAGAGCCAGAGATATATAGCAGATGTAAACACAGAATACTAGGCATGATAATAGAGCCAGGGATATATAGCAGATGTGAACACAGAATACTAGGCATGATAATAGAGCCAGGGATGTATAGCAGATCTGAACAAAGAATACTAGGCATGATAACAGAGCCAGGGATATATAGCAGATCTGAACACAGAATACTAGGCATGATAATAGAGCCAGGGATATATAGCAGATCTGTGCACAGAACACTATGCATGATAACAGAGCCAGGGATGTATAGCAGATGTGAACACAGAATACTAGGCATGATAATAGAGCCAGGGATATATAGCAGATCTGTGCACAGAATACTAGGCATGATAATAGAGCCAGAGATATATAGCAGATCTGAACAAAGAATACTAGGCATGATAATAGAGCCAGCAAGGGCGTAGCAATGGGGATAGCAACCATAGCGTTGCTATGGGGCCCCTACGTCACGGGGGGCCCGCAGCAGAATGCCCCGCTAGGTGCTGGAGGGGTCACAGCATGAGGGTAGAGCTTGGTGGCACGTCGGTGGGGAGGTGGGAAGGGCCCTCCCTCCCTCCCTCACCTCAGGCTCTCCCCTCTGCGCTTTCCCCTCCAGCATTAAACAAAGATTGTATGCAGGAGGAGGCGGCGGGGCAGCGGCGGCAGATACATACTTTCCGTGCGCTCCAGCGTGGATGGTTCTCCCTCTAGTGTCTGACGCGACTTCCTGTTTATACCGGAAGTCGCGTCAGAGGCTAGAGAGAGGAGCATCCGTGGAGCGCACGGAAGGTATGTATCTGCCGCCGCTGCCCTGCCGCCTCCTCCTGCATACAATCTTTGTTTAATGCTGGAGGGGAGAGCGCAGAGGGGAGAGCCTCTGCGCTCTAACCTGGGAGTCCCTGTCACTCACTACTTTACTGGGAGGCGCCTGTCACTCACAACCTAACCTGGGGGTCCCTGTCATTCACAACCTAGCCTGGGAGTCCCTGTCACTCACGACCTAACCTGGGGGGCGCCTGTCAATCACAACCTAACCTGGGGGTACCTGTCACTCACAACCTAACCTGTGGGGCGCCTGTAACTCACTACTTAACTGGGGGGCGCCTGTCACTCACAACCTAACCTGGGGGTCCCTGTCACTCACAACCTAACCTGGGGGCGCCTGTCACTCACTACTTAACTGGGGGGCGCCTGTCACTCACAACCTAACCTGGGGGTCCCTGTCACTCACAACCTAACCTGGAGGTCCCTGTCAGTCACTTCCTAACTGGGGGTCACCTGTCACTACTTACACTGGGGGTCACCTGTCACTACTTACACTGGGGGGCTCCTGTCACTGCCTGAACTGGGGGGGCTCCTGTCACTACCTGAACTGGTGGGGCTCCTATCACTACCTAAACTTGGGAACTCCTGGCGCTACCTTAACTAGGGGGCACCTGTCACTACCTAAACTATCCAGGCCAGCCAGCCTAGCATCACCACCAGCCAACCTGCCCAGAATCACTGTCAAAAAGGCCGCAGCATCACCACCAGTCAGGCCAGCATTTACTTCAACCAGCCAAGCACAGCCCAGCATCACGGCCAGCCAACCCAGCCACAGCATCACCGCCAACCCAGCCACAGCATTGGCCACAGCATCACCGCCAGCCAACCCAGCCACAGCATCACCGCCAACCCAGCCACAGCATTGGCCACAGCATCACCGCCAGCCAACCCGGCCACAGCATCACCGCCAGCCAGGCCACAGCATCACTGCCAGGCCTTTCAGCCCACACATCATCCCCAATCCAGCCAAAACAGTATTGCCAGGCACAGCAGCCAGTACAGGAGAATTCAGAAGCCAGGTGAGAGGTGTCTACCATATTAAAGGGGCATTCTGCCTATTTATGTGAAATGCTGTCTATTTATGTGCCTCATGACTGCTGAATTTGTCTTGTTGGGGGCCTCATGATTGCTGAATTTGTCTTGTTGGGGGCCTCACGATTGCTGAATTTGTCATGTTGGGGGCCTCATTTTTGCTGAATTTGTCTTGATGGGGGCCTCATGATTGCTGAATTTGTCTTGTTGGGGTCACATGATTGCTGAATTTGTCTTGTTGGGGGCCTCATGATTTGTTGGGGACCTCATGATTGCTGAATTTGTCTTGTTGGGGGTCACATGATTGCTAACTGCCAGACTATGGGAAAAGCTGAATCATCATCATATAAGACAATAGCATTAAACCTACTTTTTTAGCTTTTTAAAATAGAAAATAAAACTGGGAGGTTGTACAAAATGAATTTATTTTTCAGGAGTAGGATGGATGAAATTGTTTATCTTCACAGTTTATTTTCAACTTGGATTTTCCACAATGTTCATATATGAGTTAAAACGTTTGTACAGTATTTAGGTTAAACTGCAGTTGCCACAAGGGGGCCCAGTGATTTTCTAGTTACGCCCCTGACTACTACCTAAACTGGGGACACCTATAGACCTGGCTACTTATACTGTACTTAGAGGGGTGTGGGAATGTTGGAGTGGAGGGTCCTGGAGGAATGTTTGCGTGGGAGGTCCGAGGTCCGTGGGATTGGATGGTCGTGGGGGGAGGGGGGGGGGGGGCATACAAATTTTTTGCTATGGGGCCCAGTCATTTCTAGCTACGCCCCTGAGAGCCAGTTATATATAGCAGATCTGGACGCAGAATACTAGGCATGATAACAGAGCCAAAGATATATGGCAGATCTGAACACAGAATACTAGGCATGATAATAGAGCCAGGGATGTATAGCAGATCTGAACACAGAACACTAGGCATGATAATAGAGCCAGAGATATATAGCAGATCTGAACACAGAATACCAGGCATGATAATAGAGCCAGGTATATATAGCAGATCTGTAAGCAGAATACTAGGCATGATAATAGAGTCAGGAATGTAAAGCAGATCTGAACACAGAATACTAGGCATGATAATAGAGCCAGGAATGTAAAGCAGATCTGAACACAGAATACTAGGCATGATAATAGCAGGGCTGTGGAGTCGGTCCAAAAATCCACCGACTCCGACTCCTCAGTTTAGGATTCCACCGACTCCGACTCCACGACTCCGACTCCTCTAATTTGCATATTACAATTTTGTTGATTAAAAGTATGTAACATGAAATTCGTCTCTTAACTGCCAACGCTTAGGAATTTTACAAGACAACTGAAGTGAGAAGGATATGTAGACTACTATATTTATTCCCTTTAGACTAAAACTAATCCTTGGTAAGAGTACTTGTAAAAGGTACAAACGGGAACAAAGAACATCTATCAGGCCCTAGGCAATGTAAGTGTGGGTACATGTAAGAATGATGTGCAGGTACTCTGCAGGGGAATGAGGAGATTGTAAACAGACAACACCTCTGTGTTCAATGTGCACAGCATTCTCAGTGGATTCCCTGCAGCTCTGTGGGGAGTGCATATGTAGAGTATAGTACTACTGTGTAACAAAGTAAACCTGAGACAGATGAAATTAAAGTTTTATACATACCTGGGGCTTCCTTCAGACGCCTTCAGGATAATCAGTCCCTCGTTGTCCTCCTCCACCACCTGGATCTTCTGCTATGAGTCCAGGTACTTGAGTCAGTCAGGAGTAGTGCGCATGCACACACTCCGCCGCCAGGAGCATACTACACCTGTGCAGCACTATTGCGCAGGTGCAGAATGTTCCTGGCTGTGGGAGCGGCATGCGGCCGGACAGCGCTGACTGGCTGAATTACCAGGACTCATAGCAGAAGATCCGGGTGGTGGAGGACAGCGAGGGACTGATTAGCCTGAAGGGGGCTGGAGGAAGCCGCAGGTATGTATACAACTTTACTTTTCATCCGTCTCAGTTACCCTTTAATTTGTAGTCAACAAACCAAATTTTAATAACATATCAAATTATTTGATTTCATCAGCAAAGGGAGTGCATACATTTGCATAAATCAGCATCAATGCAGAATTATTTCCATCTCGTTGACCATCTCTATTAGTGACACAGCTACACATCAGGCTTTAGTCTTACAGCATAGATGTTATTTAGTATATATAAGAGATTCCTGTGTACACATCATATATACAGTCACAATCAGATGTGTATATCTGACCTTAAAAATACGGGGACTGCTTTATTGAAGCAGCACAAGTAACTAATTTTGATTGGTTTATTTCATTTTTGTGGACTAAGCACAGCTATTACTGTATATATATACTGTATATATTCATTATTTTTAATGACTATTATCTGAGAAATAGAACATTTTATCATATTTTCTATTTTAATTACAGTTACAAATTCATTAGGAGTCGGAGTCGGTGCATTTTTTCCCGACTCCGACTCCAGGCACCCAAAATTGCCCGACTCCACGACTCCGACTCCACGACTCCGACTCCACAGCCCTGGATAATAGAGCCAGGTATATATAGCAGATCTGTACGCAGAATACTAGGCATGATAATAGAGCCAGAGATATATAGCAGATCTGAACACAGAATACTAGGCATGATAATAGAGCCAGGGATGTATAGCAGATCTGAACACAGAATACTAGGCATGATAATAGAGGCAGGTATATATAGCAGATCTGTACGCAGAATACTAGGCATAATAAAAGAGCCAGAGGCATATAGCAGATCTATATGCAAAATACCAGGCATGATAACACAGCTAGAGTATACAGGATCATAGGCAAACGCGGGGGGGGGGGGGGGAATTACAGCTGCCCTGAATCCCCCCTCAGACCAGGGCCGGTGCAGTGTCTGCGGACAGGCACAAGTTGAAACACCAGAATATCTGCAGGCATCCTGCAGCTCACAGCAATGCCCCCTTTCTTTCCCTTCTACAGTTGACTTTGGATGTAGGAGCAGCATGTGTACTACTGAGCATGGAGCAGCAGAGCAGCACATTGTGTACAGAGCACGGAGCAGCAGCGTGTACAGAATATGAAGCAGCAGTGTTTGTACAGAGCATGGAGCAGCAGCGTGTGTACAGAGCATGGAGCGGCAGCGTGTGTACAGAGCATGGAGCGGCAGCGTGTGTACAGAGCATGGAGCGGCAGCGTGTGTACAGAGCATGGAGCGGCAGCGTGTGTACAGAGCATGGAGCGGCAGCGTGTGTACAGAGCATGGAACAGCTCTGGGGAACTTAAAGTGAACCTTAAGTCAAATGGAAAAAATGAGATTTACTCACCTGGGGCTTCCCTCAGCCCCCAGCAGCCGATCGGTGCCCTCGCAGCTCCGCTCCGATGTACCAGGACCCGCCGGCGAGCACTTCCGGTTTGGCCGTCACCGGCCGACAGGCATGGGAATGCGAGTGATTGTTCGCGTTCCCAGCCTGTATATCGCCCCCTATGCTGCTATTGCGGCCAGGAGGTCGTAATAGCAGCATAGGGGGTGATATACAGGCTGGGAACGCGAACAATCACTCGCGTTCCCATGCCTGTCGGCCGGTGATGGCCAAACCGGAAGTGCTCGCCGGCGGGTCCTGGGACATCGGAGCGGAGCTGCGAGGGCACCGATCGGCTGCTGGGGGCTGAGGGAAGCCCCAGGTGAGTAAATCTCATTTTTTCCATTTGACTTAAGGATCACTTTAACAGAGTCAGGTATGAGTACAGCCCTGTGCCCTGCTGCGTGAATGCTTCACTTTCCCCCTCATTAGCAATTTCGGCTGTCCTCATTATTATCTGTATCCAAACTGCTCCTGATCGATTCTGTCGTCGGTCAGTCAGTAGGGAAATGTCATTATGTGTACCCAGCATGAAGTCCTACCATATTATAATACTGTATTGTGCAGGGCTGAGGGAGACCTTTCGGGAATCCCTCCCTTCAAAATCCTGGGTTTTCCCCTGAGGGTATAATATACTAGGCATCCAGAATATAAGGCATAAAGCTACAGTGGGACAAATACTGTACGTCATTGACAGGTGGAACTACATTGTCTACAAGCAGACGTTCGCCCTCTAGTGGCATCTGGTTGTATTACAAATGCCCGGATCTATCCCTACGTGTGATTCTGGATGAACTCTCGCGTCCCTTTGAGTCTCTCTCTAGCGCTCTCGCAGAAGTCTCGCGAGACATATGGGGACTGGACGCTGGGCTGGTGGTGGAGGAGGCTCCGGGAGCTGGGCCCGGGCTGAAGGCCGTGGCGACCCGTAGCGGAGGAACGTAGGGAACGGGAGATCCACGGTGAGTGCGGAGCAGGCGGGGGAGTGGAACGTGGGGGGAGGGGCGAGCGCAGCTTTCTGTTGTCATCGTCGGGGGTGTCGCGGCCTCCTGACGGGGACCACTAGTCCCAGTATGCCTCACTATACTATATATTTATCATGAAGACCTCTTGCTGAAGCGCTGCAATGCTCCAGCAGGCTATGGGTGGTAAAAGGCATGCTTATTCTTGTAGTTCTTTTGCGTGGACTTTAGGCTAAGCATTATTTGCTTAATCACCATAGCAAGGCAATTATATGGCAGAGCTCCCCACCCATCCACATTACATCATCTGAAGTTTAGATGATGTAATGTGCATGGGGAGCTCTGCCATAGAATTGCATTGTTAAGGTGGTTCTGGACAGAACGAATACCATATTGCTAGGTACAACAGGATGAGATTTTCTGACAGATTTATTGTCCGCTCAATCATTTCCAACATGTCCGATCTAATTTGCAAACATTTTCCAATCGATTCTCGTTCACTTATATGGAAAATTAATTGAAAGACGATTGGAAATCAGATTGAACATGTTGGAAATGATCGATCTGACAGTAAGGGCCCGTTTCCACTAGTGCGGCGTGCGTCTCGCAGACGCACACCGCACTGAGCCGGTGGGCGGGATCGCAGGCGAATCCCATGAGCCGTGCCATGCACGGCTATGGGATTCGCAGCCTCCGTGGCGAAATCTGCGGGGGGGTTCCGGGCGAATCACTCCCGCAAGCGATTCCGCCGCGGCACCGTCATCCCCTATGGCAGAGTTTCCCCGTGCGAATAATGTGCGGGGAAACTCTGCCGAATCGCCGGCGAAACCGCCCTAGTGGAAACGGGCCCTAAAGCTAAAGGTGCCCATACTTCTAGCGATGATAGGCAGATTCAACCAATCTTTGTTATTATAAGGTATGCACACCCATACATTTAGAATATAGATGCGATTGAACAGACCGGGGTGCTAAGTGTAGTAAACAGGTCTATAGCTGCTCTAAGGAATCGATAGTATATAGATGGACCAGCACACCAAAATGCAGTTTGCAATACATTTGTATTAAAAATTGCATAACAAATACACAATCGATGAGATGAAGTTACTCAGTGTAAATAGTGAAACTCTGGTATACACAAATAGAGATTACACCTATAGCATACAATGGCTGTATATGCATAAGTACATAAGCAGTGGAGCAACACAGCACAATAGTGAACAGGCAGTGTACGAGCTGAATGAGACAGCAGCAGCCTGAAATGAGCCACTTTGTCGAATACCCTTTTGATGTTGGACGCAGGTCCAAAACGGCACTGTCAGAGTAATGAACTCTTGACATGTAGTCGCTCTGCTGCAGTATTCTGCTGTCTCATGCTACTCCTGCGTTGGATAAAATGCACCTTATTTACCTTTTAAGAAATATATATGTACAGTATATCTTTTGGTCCTTCAAAAGAGATTTCTTGCTAAAATTCTAATGGATATGTGCAATCATTATTATACTAAACCAGACTTTATTACTTCCTGGTCATCATCCTATCTAATAATACCTGTGTCCTGCACCCCCCTGTGTCCATGTGGTGCATGTGCCTGGGTGGAATTTGGACATCGGTGGAAGACGGGCATGCTTGCATCATGGTGGGCACTTGTTGTGGTCATGTGTGCGTTGCGGGGGGGGGGGGGGTCACAGCTGTGGCCTAACAACCATTTTGTAATGGGAAGGCCTTTTAACTGGTTAATTATAATGTATTACTGCACAGATTGTGCTCTCCTAAAGTGTAGAGATGGGATCTGAAAGCAGGGTTCTCACTACAGAATGGTTCAGTTGACAATACAGAGAAACTGACATGTTGACAGAATCAATGTTAATCAAAGGATTTGTTGAGATCGGTTTGTTCTGTCTAGTGTGTGTTCCAGTAATTAAATGCAAAGTCCCTACCTGCACGATTTTTACAGATACTAGACAGAAGTCATGTGTGTCAAAATAGTAATGCTGTAAGGACATTCTCAATGAGAAGAGATACTCTGAACAAAGGGTTCCTGCTGTGGAAGGTGTAGCATATGTGTTATATGTGGAGTTTTTAGTGTTTTTCCAAAAGGAACACTTGCATTTGGATGCAGTTTTCTCCCCAGGCTCTTTTAGCTGGGTGCTCCACCCAGCTAATTTTGGTGAGCACCTGGCTGTCATCACCTCATCCTCCTCCTATGCTGTAAGTAGCAAATTCACCGGCCCTACTTTTCCATGCCACCCTACTGGGAAAAAATTCTGCGGGGAACACTGGGATGCATGCTAATGAAAACCAATGGGCAGTTTTTCACACATGATGCTTCATTTTTTTTCACGCATAATGAATCTCAATGGCCTCCCATGTGAAATTCAAAAATTTGGCATTTAGGTTGCATTTAATGCACATGTACACATACGTTACTGTGCACTATCATTAAAGAGACTCTGTAACAACATTTTCAGCCTTATTTCTTCTATCCTATAAGTTCCTATACATGTTCTAATGTGCTCTGTCTAACTGCAGCCTTTCCTAGTTGCACAGTGGCTGTATTATCTCTGTTATATGATCTAATCTTCTTTCCTCTGTCGGCTCTGTGGGACTCAGGCTGGAATGTGCAGCTCTGCTTGTGATTGGATAGAAGCTATACACACCCTTCTTCAGGCCCCCTGCAAGCTCTGTATGAGTCACAGACTCTGCTTATCTGAGCCTATCACATGATATGTCTTTTGTTTGTAAACACTGCCTGGTACACTGGTAATGCTGGTTGAGCACATGACAAGCATAAAGATTTAGCAGGTTGTTGATCTCAAAACATTAGCATATTTCATCCGACCAATAAAAGAAAAGTGTTTTTAAAACAAAAAAAGTCAACCTTCAAATAATTATGTTCAGTTATGCACTCAATACTTGGTCGGGAATCCTTTTGCAGAAATGACTGCTTCAATGCGGCGTGGCATGGAGGCAATCAGCCTGTGGCACAGCTCAGGTGTTATGGAGGCCCAGGATGCTTCGACAGCGGCCTTAAGCTCATCCAGAGTGTTGGGTCTTGCGTCTCAACTTTCTCTTCACAATATCCCACAGATTCTCTATGGGGTTCAGGTCAGGAGAGTTGGCAGGCCAATTGAGCACAGTAATACCATGGTCAGTAAACCATTTGCTAGTGGTTTTGGCACTGTGAGCAGGTGCCAGGTCGTGCTGAAAAATTAAATCTTCATCTCCATAATGCTTTTCAGCAGATGGAAGCATGAACCCACTTTTGAACCAGAAACAGCGGCAGAAGCGCCTGACCTGGGCTACAGAGAAGCAGCACTGGACTGTTGCTCAGTGGTCCAAAGTACTTTTTTCGGATGAAAGCAACTTTTACATGTCATTCAGAAATCAAGGTGCCAGAGTCTGGAGGAAGACTGGGGAGAGGCATATGCCAAAATGCCTGAAGTCCAGTGTCAAGTACCAACAGTCAGTGATGGTCTGGGGTGCAATGTCAGCTGCTGGTGTTGGTCCACTGTGTTTTATCAAGGGCAGGGTCAATGCAGCTAGCTTTCAGGAGATTTTGGAGCGCTTCATGCTTCCATCTGCTGAAAAGCTTTATAGAGATGAAGATTTCATTTTTCAGCACGACCTGGCACCTGCTCACAGTGCCAAAACCACTGGTAAATGGTTTACTGACCGTAGTATTACTGTGCTCAATTGGCCTGCCAACTCTCCTTACCTGAACACCATAGAGAATCTGTGGGATATTGTGAAGAGAAAGTTGAGACACAAGACCCAACACTCTGGATGAGCTTAAGACCGCTATCGAAGCATCCTGGGCCTCCATAACACCTGAGCAGTGCCACAGGCTGATTGCCTTCATGCCACGCCGCATTGAAGCAGTCATTTCTGCAAAAGGATTCCTGACCAAGTATTGAGTGCATAACTGAACATAATTATTTGAAGGTTGACTTTCTTTTTGTTTTAAAAACACTTTTCTTTTATTGGTCGGATGAAATATGCAAATTTTTTGAGATAGGAAATTTGGGTTTTCATGAGCTGTATGCCAAAATCATCATTATTAAAACAAGAAAAGGCTTGAACTACTTCAGTTGTGTGTATTTGAATGTAAAATATATGAAAGTCTAATGCTTATCAGTACATTACAGAAAATAATGAACTTTATCACAATATGCTAATTTTATGAGAAGATCCTGTATCTCTGGAATCATGTCTCCTCCTGGGAGATCTACGTGTTTGAGAACTATAGTAATAGTAATGTCTCTCAGGGGATCTTCCTCTTCTGCTTGAGGTATATCGCTTTGGAGAGTCCTTTCTAGGCGAATGATTCTTCCTCTTTTTAGAAGACTTTTTATGTTCCTTAGAAGAGTCTCTTCTAGATGATCTTGCATCGTGTGAAGAGTAATGGCCAGCCGACTTTTTATGTCTTGACCTCGAGCGGGATCTCGCTTGGGATGAGGATTCGCGTCTTTTAGACACACTACTCTCCCCTTCTCCCTCTGGCGGACTGTGGAGATATAAAGAAAAATATATATGTTCCACTAAAAACATCCGCCTCTTCTAAGAGAGGTAGCACTCATATATACAGGATCTTCTCAAAAAATTAGCATATTGTGATAAAGTTCATTATTTTCTGTAATGTACTGATAAACATTAGACTTTCATATATTTTAGGTTCATTACACACAACTGAAGTAGTTCAAGCCTTTTATTGTTTTAATATTGATGATTTTGGCATACAGCTCACGAAAACCCAAAATTCATATCTCAAAAAATTAGCATATTTCATCCGATCAATAAAAGAAAAGTGTTTTTAAAACAAAAAAAGTCAACCTTCAAATAATTATGTTCAGTTATGCACTCAATACTTGGTCGGGAATCCTTTTGCAGAAATGACTGCTTCAATGCGGCGTGGCATGGAGGCAATCAGCATGTGGCACTGCTCAGGTGTTATGGAGGCCCAGGATGCTTCGATAGCGGCCTTAAGCTCATCCAGAGTGTTGGGTCTTGCGTCTCTCAACTTTCTCTTCACAATATCACACAGATTCTCTATGGGGTTCAGGTCAGGAGAGTTGGCAGGCCAATTGAGCACAGTAATACCATGGTCAGTAAACCATTTACCAGTGGTTTTGGCACTGTGAGCAGGTGCCAGGTCGTGCTGAAAAATGAAATCTTCATCTCCATAAAGCTTTTCAGCAGATGGAAGCATGACCCCACCTTTGAACCAGAAACAGCGGCAGAGGCGCCTGACCTGGGCTACAGAGAAGCAGCACTGGACTGTTGCTCAGTGGTCCAAAGTACTTTTTTCGGATAAAAGCAACTTTTACATGTCATTCGGAAATCAAGGTGCCAGAGTCTGGAGGAAGACTGGGGAGAGGGAATTGCCAAAATGCCTGAAGCCCAGTGGCAAGTACCCACAGTCTGTGATGGTCTGGGGTGCCATGTCAGCTGCTGGTGTTGGTCCACTGTGTTTTATCAAGGGCAGGGTCAATGCAGCTAGCTATCAGGAGATTTTGGAGCACTTCATGCTTCCATCTGCTGAAAAGCTTTATGGAGATGAAGATTTCATTTTTCAGCACGACCTGGCACCTGCTCACAGTGCCAAAACCACTGGTAAATGGTTTACTGACCATGGTATTACTGTGCTCAATTGGCCTGCCAACTCTCCTGACCTGAACCCCATAGAGAATCTGTGGGATATTGTGAAGAGAAAGTTGAGTGACGCAAGACCCAACACTCTGGATGAGCTTAAGGCCGCTATCGAAGCATCCTGGGCCTCCATAACACCTGAGCAGTGCCACAGGCTGATTGCCTCCATGCCACGCCTCATTGAAGCAGTCATTTTTGCAAAAGGATTCCCGACCAAATATTGAGTGCATAACTGAACATAATTATTTGAAGGTTGACTTTTTTTTGTTTTAAAAACACTTTTCTATTATTGGTCGGATGAAATATGCAAATTTTTTGAGATAGGAATTTGGGGTTTTCATGAGCTGTATGCCAAAATCATCAATATTAAAACAATAAAAAGGCTTGAACTACTTCAGTTGTGTGTAATGAATCTAAAATATATGAAAGTCTAATGTTTATCAGTATATTACAGAAAATAATGAACTTTATCACAATATGCTAATTTTTTGAGAAGATCCTGTATATATATATATATATGTATGTATGTGTATGTATATATATATATATGTGTGTGTGTGTGTGTGTGTGTGTGTGTGTGTGTGTGTGTGTGTGTGTGTGTGTGTGTGTGTGTGTGTGTATATATATACATACACACACACACACACACACACACACACCCTTCACCTAGTGAGGAATTAATAATAGTAACCTAACACCCAGTGCAGAGAAAGGGACTAAACGATGTCTGTTAGACATCAGTTACCTCTCCTCTATCACTTCCTCCATTTGCCCAGAGTCCTCAATATCCATGGTTCCCTCTTATGGACAACATGTGTATGTCAGTGTAACATGAACATAACATCATAAAGCTGCAATGCAACGTTAGAAGCCATCCACAAAAAAATGCCTGCTCCTACCTGTCCAGCAGAAATCCAAGAGATGTGGCAGTGTGGGTATACGAACTCCATCCAGAAGCGGCTGAATGCAGGCCAAACGTCCCTTCCGCCGACACCAGAGCTGCAGCAACGCTGTATCAGCTGTGTCCGCTCTGGCGTCTAGCGTACATCTCCAAATATGTCGCTCAGGCCAGAGATGACGTCAGCGGTTGCCGCCGACCAATCAGGAGGGATCTTGCGAACTCCCGCGAGATCTCAGGCGCCTGGAGAAAGTGTAGGGCGGAAGATTCCCACTCACGTCCTGTTTTCAGCTAGGTAAGGCGCATCTATAACCGCCATTTAGGCAGTGCAATGTCCGGAGAAGCAGGAGAGGCTGAACCTGCTTAAAATATTGCAAAAATAAAAAAATAATAGGGCGCCAATCAGGAATTGTAAATAAAAAAACAGACACCCAAAAAAAAGACCTTGTCCATGGAGGACAGAAAAAAAGAGAATGGGGGGGGGGCGGATTCTTTTAATTTATTCAAAAAGATCTGTCCAATTGGGTTCAGGGGAGGAGTTGAACTCAGGAGTATGCCACCATTTCTGTCCAGGAACCTGGCAATTACAAGCCAGGATTGCAGCAGGGAGAGGCAGAAACAGCACAGAGGGGCCCAGGAGAACATAATGAATAGAATGGTATGCTTTTTATTGTAAGAATTTTAGAGTACAGATTCTCTTTAACATAGCGTTTGTCAGTGTGTAGAAGTGTACTTGTATTACCTTGTAATAGATGTGCATAATGCACATCCGTGTGTGCTCTGGTAGCAATGCATTGTAGTTTGTGCATTGATTTAATGGATTTCACTGCATCACATTACAACTGATGCAGTTTGGGTACTTGTATCATCGCACCGCAGACAGTGTGAAAGGACCCTTAGTAATCTATTTTACATAAACTAATCAAGGATCTTCCTTGCATAAATTGAATCCAACTCTAGTGAGTGCCTTTAGAAATCTGGGGAAACAATTGTACTTGGAGTGGGAATTTAATGCAGAATTACTATTGTGTTTTTCTTTGGTACTAATCAGGTCCAATACTTTTGCTGAGCATGCCTATTACAATCAATGTCTCCTGCTTCTGGACTTGTTTGATTATTCCTCTGTGGTGGCTCATGGAGGTCCAAGGCTGAAATCACAGAATCTCTACACAGTCATTATTCCCGTCACTTTTAAGGTGCCAATAAACTTACACGATTTACCGCTGATAGACAGCAGATTCGATCACTGTGATATCGATGCGCAAACGCTGACCGAACGACCGATTTCTGTCCGAAATCGATCGATCCCGTCAATCTGTCCGCGCGGAAGATTTTGCTCAATCGCCGGCGGGTCAGGAGTGCGTCGATAGCGGCGTTCGAATATCCGACGATTGACGCTGTCCAATGACATTAACTGTTCCGCCGGCGCGTGTCCCCGCTGTCCCTTCGCTGCGCTGCGCTCCGGCTGGCTTCACTTACTTCCTGTCGGGGGAAGTTTAAACAGTAGAGTGCACCTCTACTGTTTAAACTTCCCCCAATAGGAAAGTGAAGCTGGAGCCCGGGGGACTCTCACCGGCCGGATCAGGTAATGTATGCAGGGGACGGCAGAGGCAGCTGCACAGAATGTGAATCGGTTTCATAGTGAAATCGATTCAAAATCTGTTTGCAGTGTAAGCAGCCAATAGATCCCTCTTTGATCAGATTCAATCACAGAGGAATCTATCTGCTGGTCGATCTGGTGGCAATCGACCAGTGTATGGCAGCCTTTACAGTAGCTAGTGAAAATCTGACAGATCTGTCAGGTTTTGGGCTAGTCCATCCCCTTGTGGGAGATGCTCAGTTATTTATTTACATAATAAGCTGGCTGACATCTTTGTATAAATCCTGTACAGCTCCTTTCCAAGGGGTGCATTTGTAGAGAATAAAGGGAATATCTAGTGAGGAGTTGGACTAGATTAAAATTGGTCAGATCAGCTTTTTACTACCTGCTGTAAGTAATAGCAACATAGGGAAGAAGTAATTTATACGCTGGAAGCAAAGTACATTTTATAGGTATGCAGTTTATTTTTTTGTGATGGTGGTCCTTTGAAGCACAACTGAAGTGGCACAATGAGATAAGCATAGGTACATATAGTACTAGCACTACTAAGAAATTAAGTTTCCCAGTATAGCAAGAGTTAGGCTCCCTGCACACTGCATGCGATTCCAATTTTTAATCTGTTTTTACATCCGATTCCGATTTTTAATCGTTATTGAATGCTGCATTTTCCCCTCCACTTTTCTGTTGATTGCATTCAGAGAAAATCGGAATTGCAAAACGGTTTTGCGGTGTGCATGGAGCCTTAAAGGGACTCAGAGCTGAAGTAAAGAAAATGTTTTATACATACCTGGGGCTATATCCAGCCCCATAGACTTGTATTGTTCTGCTCGCAGCTTCGGTCCAGGGTCCCCGCACTTCCATCAGTTGGAGACAGTCTAACGTAAGAGAAGCGTGCCCTCTATGTATCGCTCCAGCAGCTGCTGGAGACATACGCAAATAGCACACTTCTCCGGCGTAGACTGGTCCCGACTGACGGAAGTTACGGGACCCGGTACCGAAGCTGTGAGCAAAGAAGGACGGCGGCGTGGGAGCAATCCAAGCGTATGGGGCTGGAGGAAGCCCCGGGTATGTATAAAATATTTTCTTTACTTCAGCTCTGAGTCCCTTTAACAAAATGGACTTATCAATGCAAATTATCTTTTTGAACAGCTTGTTCTATTTAGTTTGTTCCCTGAAAGGTAAATAGAAGCCAAAAACAAGTTTTAGCTGAGTGAGAAAAGGTTTACTTCTGATTTGTTTTTAGCTCAGCAAGGCAGATTTAGAACTAGGTCTTCAAATGAATCATTAGAATCATTTTTATTACTACACAATATAGACATATGAATACGGTAGCTATTAGATTGTGACCCCTTCTGAGGGACAGTTAAGTGACAAGACATTATATACTATATAGTACAGTGTTGTGGAATATGTCGGCGCTATGTAAATACTAAATGATCATTATTTGCCAAGCACAACTGGGCCGTGTCCAGATTTGGATTTGGTACAAACGGTTCAAGTAGGAGATGGGATACACAATGTACAAGATAATATACAACTGAATAAGCAAGAAACTTTAAAAGGAAGTGACTCGTTACACAATTTATCAATGGGTAGTGACTCAGTAGCGTTCAAGAGGTTGAACTGAGGGAAAAAAGGTGTTTCAATGCCTTGAGGTCCTTGTGGGGATGGCCCAAAACTTCTGGCCTGATGGGAGCTGACTGAAAATGAGGTTGCCTGAGTGTGAGGCGTCATTGACCATTTTCATTGCTCTTGAGCACAGTTTGGTGTCATAAGGTCTAATAGGGGAAGGGGTTTCCCAATAATCTGATCTGATGGCCCTCTGCAATTTGTGTCTGTCACTGGCAGAAGAGCCAGCATACCCAAGCATTATAAAAAAGCAGAGGACACATTCAATAGTGGTAGAATAGAAGCTTGTCAGAAGCTCTTGGGCCATATTGAACTTCTTCAGTTGATTATTCTACCTGCGTCAAGTGAATGAAGCCTGACCTCAGAACATCCTCTGCTCTAATGCTAGCTACACACTATACAATTTTCTGTTAGATTAATGCTGGGCTCATTTACACGGCTTGTTTTTGATGCTAGATTCTCCCGTTCGATCATTATGCCGCTAGATTCCGCAGTCAATTCTCTTATCTTCCGCTCGTTTTTTCTTATCTTTTTCCATTCACTGCAATCCGGAATCGAGCGGCAAAACTATTGGGCGAGAGATCGGACATGTCGGAAATGATCTATCGAGCCATCTTAATGGCTCAAAAATGAACTGTGTATGCCCAGCATTAAGGTGTGTATACATGTCTGATATTTCTGAACGACTTGTTGTTTGAACGACTTGTAGTTCAAACAACAAGTCGTTCAGACATCATGTACACACTGACCAACAAGTCGTTTGATATGCTAATTTACATGTCGTTTAACCAACTTGATAATGAAAAATGGACTGAATAGAACAATGGACTAGATTAAATGACTGATCAAACGACTTGTTGTTTGAATGTCTTTTAGTGTCACACTAATAGACTTTCAAACAACAAGTCGTTTGTACACATGTACGGACCTAAATGCCGTTTGAACGACAGTTAGTTCACGGATCCGCCAAACGGATCAGTCAAAACTGCTGCTATCAGTCTAACGATTGTTCATACACACACCAAACTGTTGACCAAACGACCAGTTTGAACGATAAGTCGTTCAGAAATTTCAGACGTGTGTACGTACCTTTACTTGCCAGAAAGATAATTTCCAATCATCTATCTGCCTAGCAATTAGTCATTGTTCTACTCAGCAGGAGATAACCAGAAGACAATGCACCAGAGATAATGACCAGCCTCTACAGAAAATAAACAGAAAAATCTAACAGAAATTTGTGTGGTGTGTACTAAGCATAAAAGATACACAACAGCATAATAACCTTTTAAAGAACAAGCGACACCCATGCTAACCTAGAAATAAAAAATACACATATAAGTAGATAAATACTACTTCTACTTACATAACAGATATATTTCTTTGTTACAGCTGATACAAATCCTAATGCTAGGTACCCACCATTCAATGTTGTGTCAGATAAATGGTTCAATAGATAATTTCCGTTGTGTCCGATATTATTTCCGATCGTTTTTCTGGTCGATTTGTCATAGAAATGAATGGAAATTGATCGAAAAAAATGCATCGTGTGTACCTAGCATTACATAAATCTGCACGGTTTCTACTTCCTGATTCATGGAAGCAGACATATTGTTAACATCCAGTGCTTTCAAATGAGCTTATCTGCTTTATCTGCCGTGGCAGTCATGTGACACGGAGGGGGATCAAATTACAAGTTGTGATTAGACTAGGGTTGCAACGGTATGAAATTCTACGGTATAATAACTGTAAATAAAACCACGGTATACGGTATTAAACAATTATTTGGACCCGGGGGCCAAATTAAATAATGTGCCCCCCCACGCCAGTAGTGGGTGGCTGCAGCATAGGTAGCCAGGGATAGGTGTAGCCAGTAGTAGGTAGCCGCAGCATAGGTACACAGGGATAGGTGTAGCCAGAATTAGGTGGTCGCAGCATAGGTAGCCAGGGATAGGTGTAGCTAGTAGAAGGTAGCCGCAGCATAGGTACACAGGGATAGGTGTAGCCAGAATTAGGTGGTCGCAGCATAGGTAGCCAGGGATGGGTGTAGCCAGGATTGGTGCCCGCAGTATAGAGAGCCAGGGATAGATGTAGCCAGGATTGGTGCCCCCAGTATAGAGAGCCAGGATAGGTGCCTGCAGCATGGGTAGTCAGGGATAGGTGTAGCCAGGATTGGTGCCCGCAGTAGGGAGAGCCAGGGATAGGTGTAGCCAGGATCGGTGCCCGCAGTATTGAGAGCCAGGGATAGGTGTAGCCAGGATTGGTGCCCGCAGTATAGAGAGCCAGGGATAGTTGTAGCCAGGATTGGTGCCCGCAGTATAGAGAGTCAGGGATAGGTGTAGCCAGGATTGGTGCCCGCAGTATAGAGAACCAGGGATAGGTGTAGCCAGGATTGGTGCCTGCAGTATAGAGAGCCAGGGATAGGTGTAGCCAGGATTGGTGCCCGCAGTATACAGAGCCAGGGATAGGTGTAGCCAGAATTAGGTGGCCGCAGCATAGGTAGCCAGGGATAGGTGTAGCAAAAATTGGTGCCTGCAGTAGAGAGAGCCAGGGATATGTGTAGCCAGGATTGGTGCCCACAGCATAGAGAGCCAGGGATAGGTATAGCCAGGATAGGTGCCCGCAGCATCGGTAGCCAGGGATAGGTATAGCCTGGATAGGTGCCCGCAGCATAGGTAGCCAGGGATAGGTGTAGCCAGGATAGGTGCCTGCAGCATGGACAGCCAGGGATAGGCGTAACCAGAATTGGTGCCCGCAGTAGGGAGAGTCAGGGATAGGTGTAGCCAGGATTGGTGCCCGCAGTATAGAGAGCCAGGGATAGGTGTAGCCAGGATTGGTGCCCGCAGTATAGAGAGCCAGGGATAGGTGTAGCCAGGATTGGTGCCCGCAGTATAGAGAGCCAGGGATTGGTGTAGCCAGGATTGGTGCCCGCAGTATAGAGAGCCAGGGATAGGTGTAGCCAGGATTGGTGCCCACAGTATAGAGAGCCAGGATAGGTGCCTGCAGCATGGGTAGCCAGGGATAGGTGTAGCCAGGATTGGTGCCTAGAGTTTAGAAAACCAGGGATAGGTGTAGCTAGGATTGGTGCCCGCAGTATAGAGAGCCAGGGATAGGCGTTGCCAGAATTAGGTGGCCGCAGCATAGGTAGCCGGGGATAGGTGTAGCTGGCTGGATTGGTGCCTGCAGTAGAGAGCCAGGGATAGGTGTAGCCAGGGATAGGTGTAGCCAGGATTGGCGCCCGCAGTATAGAGAGCCAGGGATAGGTGTAGCCAGGATAGGTGCATGCAGCATAGTTAGCCAGGGATAGGTGTAGCCCAGGATTGGTGCCTGCAGTAGAGAGAGCCAGGGATAGGTGTAGCCAGGATTGGTGCCCACAGTACGGAGAGCCAGGGATAGGTGTAGCCAGGATTGGTGCCTGCAGTATAGAGAGCCAGGGATGGGTGTAGCCAGGATAGGTGCCTGCAGCATGGGTAGCCAGGGATAGGTGTAGCCAGGATTGGTGCCCGCAGTAGGGAGAGCCAGGGATAGGTGTAGCCAGGATTGGTGCCCGCAGTATAAAGAGCCAGGGATAGGTCTAGCCAGGATTGGTGCCCGCAGTATAAAGAGCCAGGGATAGGTGTAGCCAGGATTGGTTCCCGCAGTATAGAGAGCCAGGGATAGGTGTAACCAGGATTGGTGCCCGCAGTATAGAGAGCCAGGGATAGGTGTAGCCAGGATTGGTGCCCGCAGTATAGAGTCAAGGATAGGTGTAGCCAGGATAGGTGCCCACAGTTTAGAGAGCCAGGGATAGGTGTAGCCAGGATTGGTGCCCACAGTTTAGAGAGCCAGGGATAGGTGTAGCCAGGATTGGTGCCCGCAGTATAGAGAGCCAGGGATAGGTGTAACCAGGATTGGTGCCCGCAGTATAGAGAGTCAGGGATAGGTGTAGCCAGCATTGGTGCCCACAGTTTAGAGAGCCAGGGATAGGTGTAGCCAGGATTGGTGCCCGCAGTATAGATGCAGCAGCAGAGGGTACAAAACCAATACTCACTTGCTGGCAGCCGGGTCGTTCTGCACGCTGTACTAGCTTAATTATATTTCCTGTTCTTGCATCATTTCTTTGTAATAGCGCCTAGGGGGTGCTGTTTCAGGGAAATAGGATAAGAACAGGAAGTAGAAAGAAGCTAGTACAGCGTGCAGGATGACTCGGCTGCCAGCAAGTGAGTATTTGTTTATCCTCGCCGCTGTTCGTTCGCCCGCTGCTACGTCGCATCCCCGCCGCTGCGTCACTCCGCCCCCCGATAGCCCCGCCCCGTGAAAACCAGTAAAACGACATTGTGCATGGTATGATTACCATGCACAATCAAACCCGGTATACTGTGGCGGCAACCCTAGATTAGACACAAATGAGGGGGAATTAGACAGGCTAAATACATACAGGGCACGTTTCTCTGTTTTCCTTGTATTCTGTGCAAGAGTTCGGGTCCACTTTAAATTGAAAATAACATTTCTGCTCAGTTCTATGTTATATTTACCTTTAGTAAAACACGTACATTTTAATAATATCACAAGTTTATTTTCACATCAGGTTTGCTTTAAAGAGAACCTGTAACAAAAAAAAAGTTCCCCTGGGGGGTACTCACCTCGGGAGGGGGAGGCCTCAGGGTCCCAATGAGGCTTCTCCCTCCGCTGTAGCTGCAGGCAAAACAAGCGCGGGCTCCCCCGAAGTGTCTGGCGATCCTCCCTCGACAAGCCTGACAAGCGCTGAATTATTTACCTTTCCTGGCTCCAGTGGGGGCGCTGTTGCGGCTCTCCCCACAGAGATAGGCGAAAATAGCCGATCTCTGTCGGGTCCGCTCTACTGCGCAGACGCAGGAGACTAGAGCGGCCGACAGCGATTGGCTATTTCCGCCTATCTCTGAGCGGAGAGCCGATACTGCGCTGGAGCCGGGAAGGTAAATATTTACATCCCCGCTATTCGGGGAGCTTTATAGCCGCCTCCCTGGGACCGAGGAGGATGGGGGAACCCTCAATAGGATCTGGAGGCTTCCCCCTATCGAGGTGAGTACCCCCCAGGGGAGGTTTTTCTGGTTACAAGTTTTCTTTAAAGAGAGTCTGAAGCGAGAATAAATCTCGCTTCAGACCTCATAGTCAGCATGGGCATGTGTGCCCCTGCTAAACCGCCGCTATCCCGCGGCTAAACGGGGGTCCCTTACCCCCCGAAATCCTCTCCGAACAGCACATCCCCTCTTCCACATAGAGGCAGGGCTAACCGCCGCAGCCCTGCCTCTTGCGCGTCTGTCAGCGCATATCTCCGCCTCTCCCCCGCCCCTCTGTCTTCCTTCGCTGAGAGGGGCGGGGGAGAGGCGGCGATGCGCCGCTGATAGACGGAGCTGAGAGGCAGGGCTGCAGCCCTTAGCCCTGCCTGAAGAGCAGCAAAATCTACGACCAAGTTGGTCGTTGATTTTGCAGGGGTTGGGGGGTCAGGGACCCTTGTTTAGCTGCGGGATAGCGGTGTTTTAGCAGGGGCACACATGCCCCTGCTGACTATGAGACAAGAAGAGAGATTCTCGCTTCAGTGTCTCTTTAAGTGTCAAGTAGCTGCTCAGGATGTAAGGGAATCCCTGTTTCTGCTGTGAACCTTTATACAGGGAGTGCAGAATTATTAGGCAAGTTGTATTTTTGAGGAATGATTTTATTATTGAACAACAACCATGTTCTCAATGAACCCAAAAAACTCATTAATATCAAAGCTGAATATTTTTGAAAGTAGTTTTTAGTTTGTTTTTAGTTTTAGCTATTTTAGGGGCATATCTGTGTGTGCAGGTGACTATTACTGTGCATAATTATTAGGCAACTTAACAAAAAACAAATATATACCAATTTAAATTATTTATTTTTACCAGTGAAACCAATATAACATCTCAACATTCACAAATATACATTTCTGACATTCAAAAACTAAACAAAAACAAATCAGTGACCAATATAGCCACCTTTCTTTGCAAGGACACTCAAAAGCCTGCCATCCATGGATTCTGTCAGTGTTTTGATCTGTTCACCATCAACATTGCGTGCAGCAGCAACCACAGCCTGCAAGACACTGTTCAGAGAGGTGTACTGTTTTCCCTCCTTGTAAATCTCACATTTTATGATGGACCACAGGTTCTCAATGGGGTTCAGATCTGGTGAACAAGGAGGCCATGTCATTAGTTTTTCTTCTTTTATACCCTTTCTTGCCAGCCACCCTGTGGAGTACTTGGACGCGTGTGATGGAGCATTGTCCTGCATGAAAATCATGTTTTTCTTGAAGGATGCAGACTTCTTCCTGTACCACTGCTTGAAGAAGGTGTCTTCCAGAAACTGGCAGTAGGACTGGGAGTTGAGCTTGACTCCATCCTCAACCCGAAAAGGCCCCACAAGCTCATCTTTGATGATACCAGCCCAAACCAGTACTCCACCTCCACCTTGCTGGCGTCTGAGTCGGACTGGAGCTCTCTGCCCTTTACCAATCCAGCCACGGGCCCATCCATCTGGCAAATCAAGACTCACTCTCATTTCATCAGTCCATAAAACCTTAGAAAAATCAGTCTTGAGATATTTCTTGGCCCAGTCTTGACGCTTCAGCTTGTGTGTCTTGTTCAGTGGTGGTCGTCTTTCAGCCTTTCTTACCTTGGCCATGTCTGAGAATTGCACACCTTGTGCTTTTGGGCACTCCAGTGATTTTGCAGCTCTGAAATATGGCCAAACTGGTGGCAAGTGGCATCTTGGCAGCTGCACGCTTGACTTTTCTCAGGTCATGGGCAGTTATTTTGCACCTTGGTTTTTCCACACGCTTCTTGCGACCCTGTTGACTATTTTGAATGAAAGCTTGATTGTTCGATGATCACGCTTCAGAAGCTTTGCAATTTTAAGAGTCCCTCTGCAAGATATCTCACTATTTTTTACTTTTCTGAGCATGTCAAGTCCTTCTTTTGACCCATTTTGCCAAAGGAAAGGAAGTTGCCTAATAATTATGCACACCTGATATAGGGTGTTGATGTCATTAGACCACACCCCTTCTCATTACAGAAATGCACATCACCTAATATGCTTAATTGGTAGTAGGCTTTCGAGCCTATACAGCTTGGAGTAAGACAACATGCATAAAGAGGATGATGTGGTCAAAATACTCATTTGCCTAATAATTCTGCACTCCCTGTAGTGGATTGGCCTATGGTTAAATTATTTGATTAGTTATAAGTGACAGAACTAGGGATATTACAGGGGAGGAGTTCTGATTCTGTGATGTTCAGAGATAGACCTGACAGATTCTTGAAAACTGACAAGAAGATTAGTAATGAAGGTATGGATGTGGTAGGGCTAGTTAGTGTCAGTGCCAGATCATCTGCAAATAATGATATTGTATAGGACCGTCGGCCTATCTGGTAACCCTAAATATCTATTGCGTGTCTAACCTTGATTGCGAGAGGTTCCATGCATAGCGCAAATAATGCTGGGGATAAAGGGCAACCTTGCCTAGTTGCCCTTTTTAAATTTTAATTGATGAGTGACGTGTGTAGGGAAGCTTGAGGGATGCGGTTGGGAAATAATTCAGAGACTTGATTGCCTGGAGGAAGGAGCCAAATATACCAAATCTTTGCAGGTTATGGAGCATTAAACGCCAGGACAAAGTATCAAAGGCCTTTTCAATATCAAGAAGGAGCACTGCTAAGGGGTGCTTAAGGTGATAAGCATGGTGGATAATATTAAGGAGCTTTCGAATGTTATCGGTGGCCTGGCGTTGGGGGATAAATCCCACCTGGTCTTTGTGGATGAGTGAGTTACTCCTGGCAAATATTGACATAGGTGTATGTGGGAAAATCCAAAGTTTTATACCATTCCAAATAGTTCAAGCTATTCTAAAGCATCCTAATTAACCTGATTAGTTGGGAACAGCTGTTTTAATTAAACAGTTGAAAAACAGCAACTCTCTGCAGTTGGATTGTGGACAGTCATAGCTAAGACAAAGGAGCTCAGTGAGGACCTGCAGCTGCGCATTGTGGCTGCTCACAGGTCAGGAAAGGGCTACAAGGCCATTTCTAAATGTTTTCCAGTTTCAGTGGCTACAGTGCAAAGTATTATTAAAAAATACAAGATGTTCAGCACTGTGGAAAATCTTAGAGGACGTGATTAGAAGCCAAAAGTAACACCTGTGCTTGTCAGGAGGATAGTGAGAGAGGTGATAGAGAATCCAAGGATCACCACCAAGGCCATCCTGGTGAATCTGGACTCTGGAGGTGGCAATGTCTCAAGGCAGACAATCCAATGGACACTGCACACTGCTGGGTTCCAATGATGCAGAACAAGGACACCATTTCACCAAGTAAGGCACACAAAAGCTCGCCGCTTGGCCTTTGCAAATGCTCATCTGCACAAAGAAGAAGACTTCTGGTCTTCTGCGAAACAAAAATTTAATTGTTTGGTCACAATGATGTTTCCTTTATTTGGGGTGAAAAAGGAGAAGCCTTCAACCCAAAGAACACCATCCCCACTGTCAAACATGGTGGTAGGAACCTAATGCTTTGGTGTTGTTTTTTCAGCCAATGGACCAGGGAACCTAATCACAGTAAACGGCACCATGAGAAAAGAGTAATACATGAGGAGTCTCAAGGACAACATCAGGTAGTCTGCAGAGAAACTTGGCCTTGGCCACCAATGGACATTTCAGCATGACTATGACCCAAAACACACAGCAAAAGTGGTGAATTAATGTTTAGCAGACAACAACATTCACGTTTTGGAGTGGCCCAGCAAGAGTCCTGACTTGAATCCAATTGAGAATCTGTGGAGGGAGCTTAAGATCAGAGTGATGGCAAGAAGACTCTCCAACCTGAAACATTTGGAGTTCAACGCTAAAGATGAATGGGCAAAAAAAAAAAAAGTATAGTTGCTCCAGTATAGGGAGTATAGCTGCCCCAGTATAGGTAGTATAGTTATCCCAGTATAGGTAGTTTAGTTGCCCACTTCCCTCCCCCGTCGGCCACCACTAGTGTTATCTTAGCTGGCGGCTGCTTCCTCTTTTATATTGACCGGTCAACCCCCTCTCCTTTATGCCCCGTCCTCTTCTTTCACAGCAGCTGTGAAGAGGCAGGAAGCATGGCTGCTGTGAAGAGGCAGGAAGCATGGTAACGGCGATATACATTGCCACTACAGGAAGCCGATCTGCTTCTGCCTCTTCACAGCAGCCACAGGACGCGTTGCTGTGAAAGAAGAAGACTGAGGCATGGAGGAGAGGGGCCGACCGGGCAGTATAAAAGACGAATCGGCCACCAGCTAAGGTAACGCTAGCGGTGAGCCCAGACCCGTGAACCGGCAGTGGGCCAAGGACCGGAGGTTGGGGACCTCTGCTTTAAAGGAAACCTAAACTGAAAATAAAAAGAGCAGTTTAACTTGCCCCTGCTGTCATTAAGTGTTCTCGCTGTCATTTCGTGTTCCTCTGTCAGCTGTATACGCGGCCGAAGGCTCCCACAGTAGCATGATCAGGAGCTGCGCTACATGGGGTTGCGCATGCGCAGTAGCCCGTGACTGGCCAGCTTTCTGAGAAACAGTTTACATGATTAACCAATCCAAAATTGATTGTGACACTTCATAGAGAATTTTTAAGTGTGTATCAAACCAAGCAACACCTGACAAATCTGGCTTTGCAAATTTGGCCTAATTGGCTACTCACAAGACATAGCTCATGCAAATAAGCATTTGCTTTCGCATGCCAAAGTTTGCAGGGTTAAAACCAATACCGCAAAGCGGTTGCCCCACGGGAATTAGTTCATGCTACATAAGTACTATCCAGGAGCGCCACAGGGAGGCTACCCAATGCCCCCATACAACCGGGGTGCCGCGGGGCCCCAAGCGCTCTCACTGCCTGGAAACCACAGCAGCATCCCGGAGGGGGAGGCTGGGTGGTGTAGACAACCCCCCCCCCCACCAAAAAAAATTATTGTGCCCATATATCTAATGATGTATTGGCAGATCAAGAGGCTGATCTCTCTCTGAATGAACCTGATCAGACAGAGAGATCTATTGCCTGCCCATACACAGAAGGCTGATTCCCAATAGTTTTCAGCATGAAATCTATCAGGAATCGGCCTAGCCACCTGTCAGGCTGACCTCCCCAACACATATTCGACTTATTGATCAAGCAGACATGTTGTGGATGAAATGAATGGTCGATTGGTCTGCAAAATTGGTAGATGTATGAGCACATTTAGATTGTTGAAAGAAACAATAGAATGGTTGGTTACTGTCTGAAGGGAGTTCCTTTTTCTTATCTGTACATTTTTTGAAAAGTGATGTTATTCCTGCTGACATGCCAGTATTTCATCTGCAATTTGCAGATCATCCGCTTTATAAATGGGTCTCCTGATGTGCTAAAATGTATAGCTTATAGGCTCAAATTAATAGTTGTAAAGCCCCATACAGAAATTAGACATGACAGATGACTAGGCGATGTCTGTATGCCGCCTGTCAGATGTTGCCTGTGTAGCATTCAGCTGCGTTTGATATGTTCATCTATCATCTTTGTCTGCACACACAAATGGGAGCTTATTCCTTCTACCTCTCATCCAGAGATGATGCTACCAGAGGATCATCCAGGGCAATTGCCCCAGGGCCCCAGAGCGTTGCCTTGCCCCCCAGGTCTCCCTCTGTCTTGTGCTCCCCTAACTTGCACTTCCCAGGGAGCACAAGTCAAGTCAGCACAAGCATAGCAACTCTCTTGTCCTAGTGCACTGCTCCATTAGTCTGTGCTCCCGGTCTTCATCCCCGCTAGCCACATTTTCATCCTGGGAGGATGAAATCCAGAACGCATGGCCTAATGGAGCAGCGCACCAGCATGGAAAGGTGAGTTCTAAGCTCCCCAAAACAGTGCAGGGGCCCCGAGGAGCACAATGAAGTTAAAGGTGAAGATCTGGGGGTAGGAGGTGGGGTTAGGCAGTTTGAGGTCCCTGGGGAGTGAATTTATTGGCTGGGTCCCATTGTGGCTTGAAATGGCCCTCCTCTTCTCCCCCTCTGTTTTGGCTTTTTTTTTTTCAAGCGCAGGCGATTTTCAAAATCGGCCACAAAACGCTTGTGCTATGATTCTCTGTGAGAAGGTTTATATCCGCGCACTTCGTCCACTTCGCGCTCTGCGAAGTGGTGCCTGTACCATTTTGGGGCGATTTTGCTCTAATGGAAGGTATAGTAAGGGCGCTAAACGCTCACAAAATCACATTGTGTGGCGATTGTGTTCACGTTTTTTAGAATAAATTCTTTATATTTATTATTTTCCGGGTCAAAGATTTCACTTGCTGACTTGCGTCAGGGAGTGAATAAAAAAGTCGCTCTGCAAAAGTGCTTTAGAAAAGCGCCTTAAAAAAACGCAGCACGCAGGCAAGCGCCGGGAGGCGCTAAAAAAGGAAAATCGTGCACAAAAACAATTGCGTTTGCAATTTCAAAGGGTGGATGTACTACACACATTCATTTTTTTGTTTCCCGATTCCATCATTTGATCAAATCTGGCACTAGCATACCTGATTAAGTTTCAAATTATTTTTAACAGTTTAGCGATCATATCGCAGTTTTTTTTTTTTTTTTAAGTTTCCGGAGGTGATGCATGTGTGTTGGTGGGGTTTTTGTAGTATTTAACCCATTCAGGTTCCGTCGTTTTCACGTGAGAAATGTTCACCTCCCATTCATTAGCCTATAACTTTATCACTACTTATCACAATGCACTGATCTATATCTTGTTTTTTCCGCCACCAATTAGGCTCTCTTTGGGGGGTACATTTTGCTAAGAGCCACTTTACTGTAAATGCATTTTAACAGGAAGAATAAGAAAAAAATGGAAAAATTCATTATTTCTCAGTTTTCAGCCATTATAGTTTTAAAATAATACATGCCTCCATAATTAAAACTCGCGTATTGTATTTGTCCATATGTCCCGGTTATTACACCGCTAAAATTATGTCCCTATCACAATGTATGGCGACAATATTTTGTTTGGAAATAAAGGTGCATTTTTTTCCATTTTGCATCTATCACTATTTACAAGTTTAAAATAAAAAAAAATATAGAAATATTTCATCTTTACATTGATATTTAAAAAGTTTAGACCCTTAGGTAAATATTTACATGTTTTTTTTATACTAAACATTTTATTTGGGTACTTTTGGGAGGGTGGGAGGTAAACAATAGATTTATAATGTAAATGTGTGTTAATTCTTTTTTTTTTTTTTTTTTTTTTTTTCAGGTGTAGTATTACTTTTTGGCCACAAGATGGCGGCCATGAGTTTGTTTACATGACGTCACTCTAAGCGTAGCACGCGCTTAGAGTGACGCATCGGGAAGGAGACGGCCAGAAAAAGCTCAGCTTCCGAGAGAAGCTGTCGCTTTTTCAGCGGGGGAGAGGAATCAGTGATCGGGCTACATAGCCCGATACATTGATTCCTTGGCTACCGAATCCGCGGCCGGCGCACGATGGGGCGCGCGGTAGCGCGCATGTTCCCTGGACGTAGAAACTACGTCCAGGAACCAAAATAGGTTAAGGTTTATAGCACTAGGTTGAGACGTGTTTCGATAATAAAGTTTTTCTCTCTTTTTATTTATTTAAGGTCCCAGCCAAGATGAGTTCCCTATTAGAACGCCTCCACGCCAAGTACAGCCAGAATCGGCCATGGCCTGAAACCATTAAGATGGTTCGGCAAATTATGGTAAGAGCTACTTCTGCATGGTTATTTAGCGTCTTAGATAAAGATTGGCTCTGCTAATGGGAATCCTTTGTTTACAGTATTTAAAAGAAAATCCTGCTGTTGAAAAAAATTCTGGGTAGGCAGACTGACTGACCTGCTGGTGATTTTATTAACAAGTGTGTGCCATAGGATGAATATTCACAGTGAATAAAGGGTTTAACTAGTCGTTAGCTGTGCAGGCCCCAAAAGAGACAGCTGAAGTGTAATGAAGAATGAGTTACTGAAAGGACTAAAGTTCAATGAAGTGTGAGGTATAGAGAGTGAGGAGATGGAGTGAAATATGAGGTGCTGTGGAGGCTAAGATTCAAAAAGCACTGCAGTATGAATTAGAGAGGTGCTAAGATGCAGTGAATCCAGAGAAACGCTGAAATATCAATTTAAAAGAACAACAGGGAAGGTGCTGGGTGTCTGCACTAGATGTGACTGGCAAAGCAGATGAGGGAAACAGGTGCACGGCTGTGCTTCTGGATAAACAGTTTCCAGTAACGATTAGATAGATGCAAAGTTCCGGGCACCAGACCATAGCAGTGTTCTCCCCAGAATTTTTTTTCCAGCTGGCTAGCACAAAAAAGTAGGCAGGTGGGGCGCAATGGGAGACAACAGGGCCGTTACTTCTCTGTGCAACTCTGCTTACCGCATAGGAGGAGGATGAGGAGGTGAGCCAATGACAGCCAGGTACTCACCAAAATTAGCCGGGTGGAGCACTGGGGAGGACACTGCGTTGGATTTCCATAGACACCTTTATTATATCCTCATGAAACCGATACTGTAATGTGTGGAAAGCCTGAAATATGTTTCACAGGCAAAGCCCACTTCTTCGGAGGCAAGAAGAAGACTGAAGAAGTGGGCTTTGCCTGTGAAACAGCTGTCAGTCTTTCTACACATTACAGTGTCTGTTTGAAGAGGGTGTATTGTAGACCTGAAAGATTTAAGGAAAAAATTGAATTGAGCGATTTCTGTCTGAAATTGCGATTTCTTTTCGATTCACAATTTCCTGCAACTCAAGCTTTGTTCCTCCTCTGTCCCCCTGTCTCTCTTTGTGCCCTCTTTGCCTCTTTATGCCTCCTCTGGGTCTTTCTCTTGCCCCCTTTGTGCCTCTGTGCCCGCTCTGTTTCTCTCTGTGTCTGTGCCCACTCTGTGTCTATCTGTGCCTCCACTGTCCCCCAAGCTGCATCAGTACTGGACATAGCTTCAAGCACGAGTCCAGTGATGCCCGTCTATCCACTTCGCCTCCAGCAGGCTCTAATGCACGGAATACTTCCTGTATGTCGTGTGACAGAGGAACCTGGAGTTTTGCCATGCACAACAGTCGGCAGATGAAAGTGTTTCGACTCGTGCGGAAGGTATGTCCAACGCTGCAGGACGCACGCGCCGGGACTTTGGGAAAGTTTGAATCCACTTCTTCAAACTTCCCCATGTGGAAATGGCGTGATCGCGATAATTGCCGCTTTGACGATTCTGAAATTGTGGTCTTGGTGATCGTGATTTCGGTTTAAATTCGGTTTATCTTTCAGGCCTAGTGTATTGGTGTCTATGCAAATCCTATGGTCTGGTGCCCGCAATTTTGCATCTAACTAATCAAAACACTGAAATATGAGGTACAGTGAATTCGAGACAGGTGATTTTGGTGCGTGATTACAGTCGCGTTGCGCATGCTTCCAGCTCTGCCATAGACATAATATTACCGGTATTACTTTTATAGCGGCACAGCAGGTGTTTCAATGTAAATTGGGTGTCTGCAGTAGCCAGACCTTGAATTACGTGTCCCTTCGAGTTGCTGTGGAATTTCAGAGGCAGCAGGATGATCTGTCATTTGGCTCACCATTCGCCCAACTGACTGGCCAACAAAATAATATGTACGCCAGTAGGGCTGCACGATTTTAGGAAAAGATTGAAATTGCGATTTTTCTGTCAAAAATTGCGATTTCGATTTTTTTTTTTTCACGATTTTCTTCAAATCAAGCTTTAGCACTAAATTCACATTGCCCCCACTACACTGTGCTAACACCTGATGATCCACCAATACACTACACTATGCTAACTTGAATCTTGATGCCCCACCAATTAAACTCCACTGCACAATGCTAACCTCTGATTCCCATCAATAACACACTAAGCTAACTCCTGATGCCCACCAGCTATGCTACATACTCTAACACCTTCTGCCCCCATTCCCAGCTACACTACACTTAACCCCTGCAGCTACAATGACTACTCTGCAACTGCCACTGTTAACCCTGAAGCACTAGGCAGACAGACTAGTTAAAGTAGTGGCTAAGCTGCATGGGCATGAAGCAGAGCCTGTGACAGAGAGCACAGCAGGACCAGGCAGATAGAGCATACACACAGGCTGTCTACAGACTGTATACAGCACAGTTCTGTTAAAGCCAGTCTAGCTGTCCGTTTACAGTCCTGTTAAAGCGTGTCTAGCTGTCCATTTACACAGACAGCTCTAGCTGTAATCTGATCTTTGCTGGTATCATTGCCCATATATTAATCCTGCCCTTTTGACCTCAAATTGCCAGCACAGCTCATTACAGCTAAGAGCTGTCTGTAAACGGACAGGTAGAGTGGCTAGCAGGACACTGCGCTGTGTGCTGTATACAGCCTGCGTGTGGTCTATCTCTCTCTGCCACTGTTCTCTGGTCCCCGCTGTGCAAGAGAGCCTGGGTGACTGTGCGTGGACCGGAGAAAACCATGCGTGCTTCACCGCAGCCAAGACAGCTAAAGGAAGAGAGAGCTGGCCGTGCATTCCTTGATTCAGTGCCTCACTCCTCCTTCTGGCCGGAAGGAGGAAGCGCACCTTAGTAACAAGCAGGAAATGTACGCGTGCAATGCTGGGGACAGCATTCGACGCGGAAATACAGCCGGAATGGAAAAAAAAAATCGCCACTCTGACGATACTGAAATCGTGATGATGCAAATCGCGATTTCGATTAAAAAACGATATATCGTGCAGCCCAATACGCCAGTGAAGTCTAGTAAGATTATAGATGTCAGTTAGGGTCCATTCACACAAGCAGTGGAAAGGGGAACTCAGTGTTTCTGCCATTTTTATATTTATAATTTGTTTTGTCTGGCTCCTTATGATGTGTACACTGACTGCATATTACAGGAGAAGAGGACAGGGATGGTGACTGGGGGGCACCAGAACTTTGTTACCTGCCTGGAAACTTTACAGAAAGCTTTGAAAGGTGAGCTGTGTTTAGAATTACTATTCTCAGCTATATTATACACTTAATGCCTGTTAATGCATCATAAATACATTCCTTTTCTTTGCAGTGTCTTCCCTTTCTGCAATGACCGATCGCTTGGAGTCCATAGCGAGACAAAACGGGTGAGTCATTTTCTGCTGCAGTATGCCAAATTCAGTGTGGGTCTCCACTTACATTTTTGTTTCACGAAACGACTATTGATGTGCAGAAATTACGCCTGTGCATAATTATGCATTGTAATTCACAATTACGCATGGTAATGTGAAATTTCGGGGAAAGGCATATCGGTAATTAATTTCGTATGTAATTGTAAGCATTCATAATTACGCATTAATTTCCACGTAATTATGTGTCGACTTTTGCGGTGAATAGGAAAGTCCCCATACATGCTGTTGCTACTAAAATCGCATATGTCAAGGAGAATAGTTGGGTACAAGTTTAAAAAAAAAAAAAATAGTTTAAAAAGACCTTGTTGTTTTTGAGAAAATTGATTTTAAAAATACAAAGAAAAATGTTTTTTTTTAACTTTAATTTTTCTGAGTTTAAAAAACCATTTTTCTTTGCATTTTAAAATTGATTTTCTCAAACTACAAGCTTTTTGAAAAATTATCTTTTTGACTTGTACCTAGTATTCTCTTTAGAGGGACACTGAAGCGAAAAAAAATTATATGAATTGGTTGAATAGTATGGATAATTACTCGAACATTAGTAGCAAAGAAAATATTCTCATTTTTATTTTCAGTTATGTAGTTTTTTTTTTTTATAACATTGCATCAACCTCTAATATTTGCAGTTTACACACTACTCAGCATGCTAGTGAACTGTCCTCTGGAGTAAAACAATCAATACAGTTGAGATAATAAGCTTCAGAAGACAGAGCTTCCTGCGACTTTGAAAGTCTGGAGCTCAATGGCTCTTTTGCATAGATAACTGGAGTTTAACTCTTCCTGTACTGGAAACAATATTAGATGTATGTCTCTGCTTTTAATGTTTTATTTCTTAGCTGTACTACACATACAGGTAGTCCCCGACTTACGAACACCCGATTTACGAACGACCCGCAGAAACGAACGGCATAGATTCTTTGTTTCCATAGGAACAAGTAAAAAAAAATGTTTTCAGATTAGACTTGTAGTTTTTGAGAAAATCGATTTAAAAAAATCAAAGAAGAAATGGCTTTTAAACTTGTATAAACAGGTACAGAGGGCAGATGTGACACAGAGGGGTACACTGGGGGCACAGAGTTACAGGGGACAGAGATGGCACAATGTTCCAACTTAAGAACAGATTCAGGTTAAGAACGAACCTACAGCCCCTATCTCGTTTGTTAACCTGGGGAGTACCTGTACAAATTTATTATATCATCATTTTTTTTCGCTTCAGTGTCTCTTTAACTCATGTAGCAATTTTGGTAGCAATAGCATGTTTGGGGGCTTTGCTGGTTATGCGTAAATGCATGCGTTATTACGATTGATTATATGAAATCAACTGAATTAACAATTTCTAATTACGTATAATTGGGAAAATGTACGCAAAATTTTGCATAATCGTAATTAGCTGATTATGATCATCACTGGCTACTAACAAGCAAGGCTAGACCTGCTGTCGTGTCTTTATTGCTGTTGCTGACAGCAGGAGATTCCTGACCACCTCAATTGCAATCCGCCAGACAGAACTCAGCTCTAAACACAACTAGTTTCTTCTTTTTTGTGGAAAACAATTTTTATTTCTATAAAACACATAAACAAGACATAAAAAACTTACATCTGTATCCCCCCCCCCCCCCCCCCCCCCCCCCCTTACCCTCCCATCCCTGGTTGGTTCCAGTCCGAAGGAGCATCAAAGTTCATAGTCCATATGACAAGTATGGGATCAGGATTATAGCATCTAAAAATGCAGTTAAGCAGGTGAAAAAGGCAATAAGAATTTAAAACATGTTTCTATATCCAAAACGTTTGGTTAGATAAAGAACACCCAGAGGCAATACAGCAGAGAAATTATTTACATATCTAGTTTGAATTTAGACATCCACTTAGCCCATATCTTATAGAATTTCTTTGACGACCCTCTGTTAGTATATACACCTTTGTAGATAGGCAGATCACAATTAATGGAGCAAATTACTTCATGTGAGGTGGGAGCATCAATAGATTTCCATTTCAAAGCGATCTGCCTCCTCGCATAGAATAAAATCACTCTGCATAGGAACAGTTTCTTTTCAGAGAGAGTTTTAACACTAAAGCTGGCCATACACTGGCCCGATTTGCCGCCGTTTCGACAGCAGATTCGATCACTGGGATCAAATCTGCTGCCAATCGTTCGTGCTACACGCCGAATTTCGATCCATTTCGTCCGATCCCGTCGATCGCTCCGTGCAGAAAATTACCGTTGATCGCCCGCGGGTAGGGAACGCGTCGCTAGCGGCGTTCGAGTGCCCGACGACCGACGCAGTAGAGCGGCAATACATTACCTGCTCCGCCGGCGCGACTGCCCCCGGTCACCACTGCTCCGTCTCCGCTCTGGTCTCCGGCATGCTTCAGTTCCTCCTGCCTGGCAGGAAGTTTAAACAGTAGAGGGCGCTCTACTGTTTAAACTTCCTGCCGGGCAGGAAGAAGTAAAGCATGCCGGACCTGGAGACCAGAGCGGAGACGGAGCAGCCGTGACCGGGGGCAGTCATGCTGGCAGAGCAGGTTATGTATGCGGGCGCAGCAGCAGCACCACCACAACAGATTGTGAACGGTTTCAGGCTGAAATCGGTTCACAATCTGTTTGCAGTAAAGGTAGCCATACGATCCCTCTGATCAGATTCGATCAGAGAGGGATCTATCTGTTGGTCGAATCTGATGGCAAATCGACCAGTGTATGGCTACCTTAAAGATATTAACCCATTCAGGTTCCGTCGTTTTCACGTGAGAAATGTTCACCTCCCATTCATTAGCCTATAACTTTATCACTACTTATCACAATGAACTGATCTATATCTTGTTTTTTCCGCCACCAATTAGGCTTTCTTTGGGGGGTACATTTTGCTAAGAGCCACTTTACTGTAAATGCATTTTAACAGGAAGAATAAGAAAAAAATGGAAAAATTCATTCTCAGTTTTCAACCATTATAGTTTTAAAATAATACATGCCTCCATAATTAAAACTCACGTATTGTATTTGCCCATATGTCCCGGTTATTACACCGTTAAAATTATGTCCCTATCACAATGTATGGCGACAATATTTTATTTGGAAATAAAGGTGCATTTTTTTCCGTTTTGCATCTATCACTATTTACAAGTTTAAAATAAAAAAAATATAGAAATATTTCATCTTTACATTGATATTTAAAAAGTTTAGACCCTTAGGTAAATATTTACATGGTTTTTTTTTATTATTGTAATGTTTTTTTTTTTTTTTTTTTTTTATAGTAAACATTTTATTTGGGTAGTTTTGGGAGGGTGGGAGGTAAACAACAGGGATGAGCAGAAACTACGCCAGTGCGAATTTACGCATCGTAGTTCGCATCTACGCATCGTAGTTCATAGGTGAAGTTTCAAATCTACGCTTACGAATTTACGCGTAGCGAAGTACCGCTACGCGTAGCTTACACCCACTATGCGTAGTTAACATGGGTATTGCGCAGTGAACTACGAATGCGTTACTCGCGTCTAATTTTCCGCATGCGATTGTATGCATACAAATTTATGCATGGAAAGGGGAATGCACGCATAGAAGGGTTCCCATTATATACATGTCTAAAGAAATTAATGCTTACAATTTTCTGCATACGGGCATAAGTATCCGCATACACTACGCTTCGCACTATGCGTAATTGCGTATTTTAACGCGTATTCTACGAAATGCATACGAAGCGAATATTTGTTTTCGAAGCCGTAGTTTGACGAAGCGTAATTGCGTAAAACTACGCGTATTTCCAGCGTAGCGAAGTTGGCTGACTACGACCATCCCTGGTAAACAATAGGTTTGTAATGTAAATGTGTGGTGTTTTTCATTTTTTTTTCTTTTCAGTTGTAGTATTACTTTTTGGCCACAAGATGGCGGCCATGAGTTTGTTTACATGACATCACTCTAAGCGTAACACACGCTTAGAGTGACGCATCGGGAAGGGAACAGCCAGAAAAGGCGCAGCTTCCGAGAGAAGCTGTCGCTTTTTCAGCGGGGGAGAGGAATCAGTGATCGGGGACCGTAGCCCGATTCACTGATTGCCTGGCTACCGAATCCGCGGCCGGGAGTGCGCGGTAGCGCGCATGGTTCCTGGACGTAGTTTCTACGTCCAGGAACCAAAATAGGTTAAGCAACAGGCTTTTAGATTTGCTCGGAATAGACGGGCTCACTAAATCAGAAAGCAGGCTGTGAATACTTTCCCAATAGTGTTTTATTTTGGAGCATGTCCAGAATATGTGTAGGAAATGAGCATTGGAGTCGCCACATCTCCAACATTTGTCTTTATGTTCAGAGCTAATCTTGGATAGCTTATGTGGTGTAAAGTATACTTGATATAAGTATTTAATCGCGGATAGCTTGTGTCGGGCTTCTATTGGGGTAGATATAAATAGAGAACTAGTTTCTTCTTTGGATATTATAGTGTACATATAGGGGGAAAAAAGCGCCCTAAATAGCAGGGCTGTGGAGTCGGAGTAATTTTTGGGTACCTGGAGTCAGTGGTTTCATAAACTGAGGAATCAGAGTTGGATGATTTTTGTGCCGACTCCACAGCTCTGCTAAATGGGTTACCTACCTCAGTAGAGGGTAGCCTCTGGATATTCCAGAGGCGTCAGCCTCTCCATTCCAGTGCTGGGACCCCCCCAACCCCCCTGACAAGGGCTAGTGAAGGAGTGCGAATGGCCGAGCTCCCGTTCTTGAACAAGGAAAGCCGCGCTCACAGACGGGAGCACAGCAGTAAACGTCCAGAGGGTCCCGGCAACCAGCGGTGGTCAGGAGAATGTGGGAAGCCTCTATTGAGGTAAGTATCTGCATTTCTCTCCTTAGAAAGTTCCAGGTTTACTTTCATTTCTGTAAAATGGTATGTAACAGAAATGTTACCTGTTGCATTGCTTTGGCCAAAGAACAAAGAGTCCCCACAGATTGACAAGCCCAATTATATTGTTCATGAGTAAGAAATATTCAGTAAGAGTGAGAGATTGTAACCCCTGGGCCTCTTGTACATGTGAGGGGGCATTTCTATGGTCCTTTCTGTACCTTATGTGCCAGTTCAGTCCAGCGTGAGCAATGTTGTCGTGACAGCCTGATCTAGTACTTCCACCCCGCCTTCTTCATCAATCATTCATTTTTCACTATCTCGAAACAGATTGAAGGACACCTGTAGTGTGAGGGATATAAAGACTGCCATATGTATTTCCATTTAAAGAGAGTCTGAAGCGAGAATAGATCTCGCTTCAGACCTCATATATAGCAGGGGCACTTGTGCCCCTGCTAAAACGCCGCTATCCCGCGACTTAACGGGGGTCCCTGTCCCCCCAAATCCCCTCCGTACAGCGAGGGAGCGCTTCCTGGTTGGGGCAGGGCTAACCGCCGCAGCTCTGCCCCACGCGCGTCTGTCAGCGCGTATCTCCGCCTCTCCCCCGCCCCTCTCAGTCTTCCTTCACTGAGAGGGGCGGGGGAGAGGCGGCGATGCGCGTCTGATAGACGCGACTGGAGGCAGGGCTGCAGCCGTTAGCCCTGCCTCCAGGAAGAAAGAAATGTACGACCAACTTTCCGACCATCTTTTGCGGGGGGTGGGTTGGGGGTGAAGGGACCCTCGTACAGCCGCGGGATAGCGGCGTTTTAGCAGGGGCACACGTGCCCCTGCTTTATATGAGAGCTGAAGCAAGATTTAGTCTCGCTTCAGTGTCTCTTTAAACAATGCATCTTGCCTGGCTGTCTTGCTGAGTCTTGAATACATTTAGCCATTGACCCTGAACAAGCATGCAGATCAGATGTTTGAGGTGGATTTGTTGCATGGGGGGGCAGCAGAGCAGTTTTTTTTTTTTTTTTAAATCATGTAGCGAGCCCAGGGCTCGCTACATGATAGCTGCTGTGCAGCGGCATCCCCCCACCCTCTTCGATTGCCTCCGGCGATCTCCGATCAGGAAATCCCGTTCCAAGAACGGGATTTCCTGGAGGGCTTCCCCCGTCGCCATGGCGTCATCGACGTCGTGACGTCATTGGGAGTCCCAATCTACCCCTCAGCGCTGCCTGGCACTGATTGGCCAAGCAGCGCACGGGGTCTGGGGGGGGGGGGGGGGGGCGGCGGCGATGATCAGAGTGCACATGCAGCTGCTCAGCACGGGCTTACCGCCAGTGAGGTTAATTTAGGCGGTGGATTCAGTCAATACTGATACCCAAAAAATCAGCAGGACGCCAGTCAACTGGTATTGTTTAAAATGCAATAAAGCCACCATATCTCTAATTTCAGGTTTCATTTAAAGTGAACACGAGGTGGGTTTGAAAAATCCTATTCGGACATAGAGGTAAATTCTGCATACAATGCCCAGACTCTGTGTCCGTACAGTGTCCCCCCCAGTCTCCCCCCGTGCTCTGCTGTCCCCGATAAAAAAAACAAACCGCCAGGCTAGCGACATGCAGATTGTCACTAGCTGGCTGTTTACCTGAAGGCTGTCTGTCACCACGGCTCCCGGCTCCTCTATAGAGGGAAGGGACACAGGCGGGGAATGGCGCTATAGAGGGGAGCGGCGGTGACAGACAGCCTTCAGGTAAACAGCCAGCTAGTGACAATCTGCATGTCGCTACTTGCTAGCCTCGTGGTTTTTTATGGGGGACAGCAGAGCACGGGTGGTGACTGGGGGACACACTGTCAGGACACAGAAGCTGGTCATTGTATGCAGAATGTGCCTCTGTGTCCTAATAGGATTTTTCAAATCCACCTGGTGTTCTCTTTAAGGAGTATTTTAGATAGTAATATTTTCACCTAGATTGGAATATTAAATAAATATATATTTGAATGTGATCAGTTTAGGTACATCTGTATTTCCATAGTGGTTTCATTTACATGATGCACAAGGGGTTAAGAGGCACTCAATTTGAATAAAATTAAGTTAAACACATAAAATAAGAAAATGACATAGCTCGTGGCACAATTTGTGGGCTCTCGCCCACTTCCTCTCCCCCAATATAAATGCCTATAAGTCATCAATATAGAAACATACTCAAAGCTTGAACAACCAGTCAGTGATAACTTGTAGCGCCTTGACTACAGTGGATGTGTTGGCTTTTGTTATGTGAATAGAAGTCTGTTCGATAGCCCATAAAGTGGAATTACAATTACAGCTCTTGGAGCTTAATCAGCTAAGTCTGAGCACATCCATTTTCTCTTGTTTGCAGTGTTATGATATCCGCTAATACTGTTTAATAAAAACTGTTAAAGAGGAGCTGTCAGCCATACTATCTCAGAAAAAAACAACACATACAGTATATAAGTAGATAAATACTTGCTCTACATAACATAACATATGTATTGCACTGTCCATGTTTTTGATTTTAGTGATTTTTGTACAATAGAGAAAATCCTTCTTAGCATTTCTCATATTAAGTGTGGCTATTTTGAAGCCAATCCTGATGTCATTTCCTCACTTACTCTCCTCTGCCTGATTTGCCCATCCTTCACTATAGAAAGTGCATTGTCTCAGCATGAGAAATATTGGCCAATCAGAGAGGAATAGAGGTGTGGGAGGGGAATACAGGAGGGAAGGAGGCTTCAGACAATCAGGCTCTGCATTAGTTAAGTCGGAGGGGAAGTAGAGAAGCAAAAAATGACAACCCAGCATGCCCTGCAACTTCCTTTTTGTGTACCAAATTTTGTGTGTACCAAATGAGTCAGATAAACTGGGTAATTATCATTTATCAACAAGAAAAGTAATAGTGATTTTAACTTTTGGATTGCGTGGTTAGGATCCTTATTGTTTACCAGATAAAAATAAATGATTTCTTTTTTTATTTTATGCCCGTCAGTTACACTTTGAAACAAATGTAAAAGTTTGAAGAATATTTTGGTGTTGTAAATGGCAGCATTTCTCAGTTACTAATGTCCTGCTGTTGTCTCTTTCTTTAGTCTTACATCGCACTTAAGTCCAAATGGCACGGAGTGTTACATTAGTTCAGACCTCTTCTACTTAGAGGTTCACCTGGATCCGGAGGGTCAGCTGTGTGATGTGAAGGTGGCACATCAAGGTGAAAGCCCTATGGTAAGTATTTCAATGGCTTCAGAGGTTACACATTTGCAGTAACACAGTAGCTTGCATAAGTTCATACCTGAGGTGAAACCTGGCTGCAGAGCACCAATTAGTAAAAAAATAACCTGGTCACTAGGGAGGTGTAAGCCTATGGTCTTTAAAGAGGATCTGTAACGTGAAACCGTCCCCTGGGGGGTACTCACCTCGGGTGGGGGAAGCCTCAGGATCCTAATGAGGCTTCCCACGCCGTCCTCCGTTCCTCGGGGGTCTCGCTGCAGCCCTCCGTACAGCGGCGACGTAAATATTTACCTTCCCGGCTCCTGCGCAGGTGCTCTGGTGGCTGCCGGCTCCGAAGTAGGCGGAAATACCCGATCGCCGTCGGGTCCGCTCTACTGCGCAGGCGCAAGTCTCCGGCGCCTGCGCAGTAGAGCGGACCCGACTGAGATCGGGTATTTCTGCCTACTTCGGAGCCAAAAGCAGCCACAGCGCCCCCGCTGGAGCCAGCAAAGGTAAATATTGAACTGTCAGTCGGGTCTGTCGCGGCTGTTCAGAGAGCTGCAGCGAGACCCCCGTGGGACAGAGGACGGCGTGGGAAGCCTCATTAGGATCCCGAGGCTTCCCCCACCCGAGGTGAGTACCCCCCAGGGGATGTTTTCGATGTTACAGAGTCTCTTTAAAGAGTAACTCCAGTGAAAATAATGTAATAAAAAAAGTGCTAATTTTTACAATAATTATGTATACATGATTTAGTCAGTGTTTGCCCATTGTAAAATATTTTAAATCCCTGATGTACATTCTGACATTTATCACATGGTGAAATTTTTACTGCTGGCAGGTGATGAAGCGGCTGCTTGCTTTTTGGCAGTTGGAAACATCTGTAAACAGCTATTTCCCACAATGCAACAAGCTCCACAGACCAGAAACTGCCAGGAGTACCATGGTCCGTAGAGTTTCTTGTGGGAGGGGTTTCACCACAATATCAGCTATACAGAGCCCCCTGATGATCCCTTTGTGAAAAGGAATAGATTTCTCATGTAAAAGGGGGTATCAGCTACTGATTGGGATAAAGTTCAATTCTTGGTCATGGTTTCTCTTTAAGTGGTTAAAGAAGAACTGTAAGTTGGAACAGAGGTACCTGTACAAGTATACAATGTATTAAAAACTGTTTAAAAGAGGAGGTAGTTGTGGACTTACCTCCCCAAAGTAGACACAATTCTGTTGATTGCCAACAAGTACCTTTATTCATATACTCCACGATGCAGCTTTTGCTGATTTCATTCTGCTTCATAAGGCAGTCATTGTAGCAAACTATTGCTCTGGAGGCTTTCTGACATAATGCAATAATTTGCTCCAGTTACTGCCCAATGAAATAGGATTGAACCTGCAAAACGCATATTGATTAGTCTTGTTCAGTCCACATGTATTGTATGAGTCAATAGACTGAGAATATGCTGAACACATTGAGACGGTATTACTCTATGCAAGTCTTATGCTCTGTTTTAAGAATGAAACACTAGATGATCCAGTGAGATTTTGGTATCCAGAGGGGAATTTGGATTGAATATGTACCCATGAACCATGAACATATGAACCATGATCGCCAGAGTCCTTTTTAACCACATATAATCTAGTGGTTTATTGCCTGGTGAGCTACTGCAATCACAGAGTGGTGGTGTGGTGAGAGGTGTAGGAATCACTGCAGTCGTTTGTACATCACACTGGAAGTGTTATTCTGTCTCATCCATTGCTTTTGTTAGGCTGTGTATGGCTACAGCAGGTACTGCGAATATATTATCAGAAACAATGCAGACCGTGCTGATAAATGTGAAGGACAACTAACCTGAAAGGGATATGGGAGTCGATTCATGAAAGTAGCAGCGCAAGTTAAAAAACAACTTGCAAACGCTGTTTGCTGTTGTGCTGCGTAGCGTACGTTCCTTAGTTATGCGGCCCTGTTTACTTGTAGATGTTTGACATAAAGTTTGACTGCATTTGCTGCATGCTTGTTTCAAGTGGGTGATTCAGACACTACTGATGCATGAAATATCAGCAGGACTGCTAGGAAACTGGTATTGTTTAAAAGAAAATAAATATGGCAGCCTCCATATCCCCCTCAGGTCAGTTAACCTTAAAAATTTAGAATTATAATTTTATTAGCATCATATTTAAAGCAACCATATAAAACCACATCCTAGGATTGTAATTGTATTTCAGAAGGAAGCATTCCCTTTAGTAATATGACTTCTTTCTGTTCTGTTTAGAAATGTTTGTTTTGCTATTGTGTAGCTTTTGACTCACTTAAGATGTTATAATCATGCTTGTTTATTTTAACTCTGCAGAGCAATCAAGAGCTGGTACAGCAGTTAAGGTTTGTAGACTTTCACTGTGATGCGTCTAAACAGTGTGATTCATTAGGGAAACTATATGTTTTTGTAATTTGTAACAAGACTGTTTATAGCTACTGTATGTCCCCGAAAAGATCTTTCATTCATGATTGCTTCAGGTGACAGTTTACCTGAAATCCGTGTACTGAGGCACCCAACATATTCTGTCTAGGAAGGGGGGGATGCTGCAGCTTTTAGTGGGAACCTGTACATACAAGGTTTTCAACCCAAGTGATCATGAATAATTTAGGCAGTGTATATTAGTGTGCCCACTCAGCTTTTGTCTAATAGGCTTTGACTAATAAAAGTATCAAAAGTAACTTTAGTACTCAAAAGGACTTTTATTGAATGTAGAATTCCAGCTAAAACATATCTGCATGAGTAGGTATGCATCTCTACAACTGTAGGTACAAAAAGATTGCCGCTGACCACTCTCTTCAACAGTATGGTGTAGTTCACATGGCAGGGTGAACAGTGCTATGTAGCCACCCAGCAACCATTGCTCAACTGCTTACCTAGTTGCTGCACATGGAGTGAGTGGTGGCATCCATATGGGCAATTGAGGCTACTGTTTGGCAGATGATGATCAATCATGTGGTACCACCCCATGGTTCAAAGCTATTGGCTCTCGCCTTGCAGTCCTAGAATCCTAGATTCTAATCACAGACCAGACACACTCTACATGAGATTTGTATGGGTTTCCTGTGGGTTCTTCAGTATCTTTCTACATCCCTAAAACATGCTGATAGGTTAGTTTGCTCTCCCCTTTTCCCAGGGGGCACGTAGCAGCTTGACGTGTTCAATGTACTCTACAGCGCCCTGCAAAAAATGTATTTATACTGTTTAAATGCATACTAATAATTCCCGTTCCTATCAGCAGCCCTGCTCACAAACAAGGAGGTGCCTGATATTGAAAAATATAATTTATGACAATTTTTTGAGGTATACTGGGCAGTGTTCTCCCCAGAAGTTTTTTCCAGCCGGGTGGCATGAAAAAGTAGCCGGGTTGCATGAAAAAGTAGCCGGGTGGGGCGAGATGAGAGAATACAGGCTTGGTGCTTCTGTGAGCAACTCTGCTTACAGCATAAGAGGAGGTGAGCAAATGACAGCCGGGTGCTCACGAAAACGAGCCGGGTGGAGCACCCGGCTAAAAGAGCCTGGGGAGAACACTGCTGGTGTATACTGAGCATTTTATTCTGTTGCTGTTAGATGAATGACTATAGTGGAAGCAAAATATCCACATTTCTGCTGTAGTGGACCTTTAAGTTGATTGTATACCCATCAACATTAAGGCTGCCATACACTGGTCGATTTCCACCAGATCGACCAGCAGATAGATCCCTTTGTGATCAAATCTGATCAAAGAGGGATCTATTGGCTGCCTACACTGCAAACAGATCTCACTATGAAACCGATTCACAATCTGTGGAGCTGTCGCTGCCAAAGCTGTATATCGGTGGGAAATAGTATAAGTGTATGGGCCCCTTTACGCTATGTTGAACCAATGAGCCCTTTTCACTCCAAGGTTTGAGCAGAGCAGTCCGTTAAACAGTAACACCTGTTGTGTTGTTTTGAAGGAGAACTGTAGTGAGAGGTATATGGAGGCTGCCATATTTGTTGCCATTTAGGCGAATACCAGTTGCCTGGCTATCCTTCTAATCCTCTGCCTCTAATACTTTCAGCCATAGGCTCTGAACAAGCATACAGCAGATCAGGTGTTTTTGACAGATCTGACAAGATTAGCTGCATGCTTGTTTCTGGTGTGATTCAGACACTTCTTCAGCCAAATAGACTAGCAGGGCTGCCAGGCAACTGGTATTGCTTAAAAGGAAATAAATATGGCAGCCTCCATATACCTCTCACTACAGTTCTCCTTTAAAGCTTATCTGTTACATAGGGCTCTTATTGGTTTCAGCTAAGGCCCTCATTCACCACTGAAGATTGCCTGGGTTCTGGAAGCTGTGATATTTCCAGAATCAGTGCAGCATTACACACTGAGGCCTACTGTCGTGACAGGTTCCCTTTCGTCAGCGACTCAAGTCTGCTTCTTATACTGTTATTTGTATGCTTGTTTCTAGGGAGAAGAATTTTGAGGATTTTTCTCAGTATCTGAAAAGTCTTGTAAACCTATACAAGATGCCTGGAGACAAGTGAGTGACCCCAGATGGGTGGGTGATCCTGTTAACATGCAATCTAAGAGCCTATGTGAGTTATTGGTGTTTTCTTTACAGGAAAATGTTTTTGGCACTTCAGTCACTGGAAATGGACCTCACAAAAATGGCCGCCATGTACTGGTAAGGATTTTTCAACTCAAATAAGACATCATCTTTTAAAGGTAATGACTGTATATTGATTGTGTTGGATATGTGGACATCTTGCAGGCAGGTCACGAATGCAACTGTACTGGACAAAATATTGCAGGGCACCGTTGGGTACTTAACTCCAAGAAGTGGAGGTAATAAATTGCTCTGAGTGCAGGAACCTCTGTGTGATATAGCAAGACTACTAGCAGACATGTACAGGGATTTTCTACTGTATGCATGCTAATAAAGCTTTTCTTTTTTATGTTGAAGGTCATGTCATGAATTTAAAGTATTACATTACTCCGTATGACCTCTTTGATGTTACGGGAGCTACGATTACACTCAGTGAAAGCCATGGTGAGCTATATACTGATAAAGAAGTACTGTTAAGTTGCTGCCACTAGATGTCATGCATGTTCATTAGGCTGTACGAGCATTACGGCTGCTTGAAACTTGCTTCTAGGGAAACGCATATACAGTATTTTAGTTCTGGATGGTGTGTCAAGGGGGGGGGGGGGGGGGGGGGTTAGAATCTCTCTTTATTTCTGCTGCTTCCTGGTGCTCATGGAGGATTCTCATTGACCTTTTGAAAACCAATGGGATGCTGGTGCTTTAAATAGGGCTGTAGGATTGATATACTGGCATTTCTGGCGTGCAGAGGACTCGAACGGCAAAGGGATGTCGCGATATAAAAACGGAATGGGGAGACCCAGATGAAAAACTGATGCCATTGTAAGAAACTGATCCATTTAAACAGAAAATGGATGTGTTTTTACAGGATGAGTTTTTCATTTGGAACAGTTTGAAGCTAGCCTTAGGCCCCGTTTTACGCTTAAACAGTTGCTCTCAGTTATAGCTGGAAGAACTACTGATTTTCAAACTAATGTCCATGTTTTTCTATGGCACAGTTCAAACTTAACGCGGTATAACTAATATTTTTCACACTGCACTGCTATGGAGAAGAAAAAAAAGTGTACCAACTGATTAAGGGCCGGTTTCCATTGCAAAATGATGCGAATGCGGCTACCTAGCTGCATCACTTCCGCCGCCTCCCGTGTCTCTTCCGCATCTCCCGATGCGGAAGTGTATTGAAGAGATGGGACGCAGCTGCGGGCGGTTGCGGCCGGGCGAGAATCTGCAGCATGCTGCAGATTTTTGTATCACTCCGCACCGCTCGGCATTACATGCACGCAGTGGAAACTCTTCCATTGCCGTGCATGTGTTTCAGGACACCTGCGGTGCGATGCGGTTTTCCTAGTGGAAACGGGCCCTAAGTGTAAACGGGGCCTAACTGCTGCCAGGACTGGCAAGTTGTAGGGTTAATTTCTCACCCGTAATTCCTCAGTGACAGCAGTCACAGACATTTTACCGAAGTTCTGCGGCCATCCCCACCTGCGCTGCTGTGAGCCCCCCCTCCAGCTCGGCATCCAACAGTTATACCACTGCTGCCAAGTTGGGGGCGGGCCAAGGCGAGAGTTGAGAGTGGCCCCAGCTACAGAAGCGTTTAGAAAAAAAACGCTACGGCGGATTTGCCTGGGGGGGTGGAGTTCCTGTGATTGATGCATTATAGGTGAGTGATAACCCTACAACTTGCTGATCCTGGCAGCATTAATAGAGAGCCTTACATTGCAGGCTATTTTTCACTGGAAGTACTTTTTTAAAGTAAAAAAAAAACTTGGTTGCAGATCAGTTGCAAGATTGAAGGAATGTAGGTTACAGAAATGAGGTTCTTACATCTTATATGTAGTATTATTTATATGCTGTTTGTTAGTGTATGATATTAGTAGATGTCTTATTCATGCTTGGTCACCTCATTTCTCTGTCTCCACTTGTTTAGCACTTCCTCGAACCCTCGGCCTGAATGTATCTGTTACCATTGAGTCCACGTCTGCCATGTACAAGCTTCCAATTGCTCCTTTAATAATGGGCTCTCATCCCATTGATAATAAGGGGTAAGGATAAGTATTCATTGCAAAGTTAGGAGAAAGGTATTAAATCAAGAGTAATAACAGTAAAGGTCACATAACTGTTATTAGTTATGTTCTTTTATGTTAATTGTCACTTACTAAACTCCTGTGCACAAGGGCCATGTCATGTAGGCAATTATTTGATTTAGTAGTGTCGTTAAAAATGTTAGTGTTTAAAAAAAAATAAAATATAAAAAGCCTTCCAAAGTTAGATGAAAGCAATACATTTAACTGGATTATAGTCCAATTTCTAGTGAAAAATCATTAGATCGATCAGAAATTCTGATCGGATTGGTTGTAAATAATCTCCATTGATGGGCACAATTGATTACAAATGATTACTAAATAGTCGTCCGATTGGATTTTGGTCAAACCAAAATTTGGATTTTGTTGTTGGTTGTGATAGATGAGAAGCAAAGATTGCTTCGTTGATGGTGTAGTGAATGATTTTTCTTCCGATCAGAGTTATCTGGTCGCTCAAATGATTCGCTAGAAATTGGATCGTTAGTGGCCACCATAAGGAAAAGTTTTCATACAACTTTCAGAAGGCAGATCCCCTAGTCTAGTGGTAGAGACTCTGCCTTCGAAACAAGAGCTGATGAATTCAATACTACTTTTCACCGTAATAATTTGGCTTCCTGTTTTTTGGTTCGCAATGCACACAGCTGTGTGTGCCGCAACAAATGCAGTTACACGCGGCTTGTGCTGGAGAGGAAGACCGTCAGCTAGTAGTAAGTGCAAAGGTGATTACCTATAAGGGAGCAGCCTTCCCGACCAGGAGATGAGCTGTAAAAAAGTTTTCTGATATGGAACTTCTAGACATCTTTAGAAAGAAACTTAACCATCAAAACTCATGCAGTCACCGTGATTAAAGTGCTAGTAGCATTATTCCCCCCCCCCCCCCCCCCCCCAAAAAAAAATGTTTTTGTGTATATACTTATTTTAACCCACTGAGAATAACCATGTTCTTTTGCAGCACCCCTTCCTTCTCACCTGTCACCAATGCTAACAGTGTGGACCTGCCTGCTTGTTTCTTCCTCAAGTTTCCACAACCCATCCCCGTTTCCAGTGCATTTATCCAGAAAATCCAGAACTGCACGGGTAAGTTTGCCTGGTACCTGTTTCTGCAGTGTGTAATTCTTAAACTATGGGACACAAGCAAGCTAAGTGTGGCAGGTATACACTCAGTCTACAGTGTTCTGACAGGGTATACATCCCCACAGTGTCCTAATGCCAGTACTTCAACCCCCTTCAGAGTTTGGTAGACTGCTTAAAGTGAACCAGAGACGACGCACCTTCATGTATTTTACCATATACATTATATCAGTGTGAACATTAGTGAAAACGCCTACCCTGCTCTGCTTCATTCTTCACTGTTCAGCCTGCTTCTTACCAGCCCTGATGAAATCCCTGACTGAGCATTCAGTCTGGCTTTGCTCAGAAATCATTATAGCTGAGTCTGTCTTCTCTGATGTCTTTTCAAGCCCAAGCCTGCCCCCTTGTGGCTGTTATGATTCCTGAGCAAAGCCAGACTGAATGTTTAGTTGGGGATTTTATCAGGGCTGATAAGAAGCAGGTTGAACAGTGAAGAATGAAACAGAGAGCAGGGTAGGTGTTTTCTCTAATGTTCCCACTCATATATATGGTAAAATACATGAGGGTGCTTCGTCTCTGGTTCACTTTAAGTGTTCCATTGCTTCTTAAGGCCCTTTCCCCCAGGGCTGTGGAGTCGGAGTCGTGGAGTCGGAGTCGTGGAGTCGGGCAATTTTGGGTGCCTGGAGTCGGAGTCGGGAAAAAATGCACCGACTCCGACTCCTAATGAATTTGTAACTGTAATTAAAATAGAAAATATGATAAAATGTTCTATTTCTCAGATAATAGTCATTAAAAATAATGTATATATACAGTAATAGCTGTGCTTAGTCCACAAAAATGAAATAAACCAATCAAAATTAGTTACTTGTGCTGCTTCAATAAAGCAGTCCCCATATTTTTAAGGTCAGATATACATATCTGATTGTGACTGTATATATGATGTGTACACAGGAATCTCTTATATATACACTAAATAACATCTATGCTGTAAGAATAAAGCCTGATGTGTAGCTGTGTCACTAATAGAGATGGTCAACGAGATGGAAATAATTCTGCATTGATGCTAATTTATGCAAATGTATGCACTCCCTTTCCTGTTAAAATTTGGTTTGGTGACTACAAATTAAAGGGTAACTGAGACGGATGAAAAGTAAAGTTTTATACATACCTGGGGCTTCCTCCAGCCCCCTTCAGGCTAATCAGTCCCTCGCTGTCCTCCACCACCCGGATTTTCTGCTATGAGTCCTGGTAATTCAGTCAGTCAGCACTGTCCGGCCGCATGCCGCTCCCACAGCCAGGAACATTCTGCACCTGCGCAATAGTGCTGCACAGGTGTAGTATGCTCCTGGCGGCGGAGTGTGTGCATGCGCACTACGCCCGACTGGCTCAAGTACCTGGACTCATTGCAGAAGATCCAGGTGGTGGAGGAGGACAACGAGGGACTGATTATCCTGAAGGCGGCTGGAGGAAGCCCCAGGTATATATAAAACTTTTAATTTCATCTGTCTAAGGTTTACTTTGTTACACAGTAGTACTGTACTCTACATATGCACTCCCCACAGAGCTGCAGGGAATCCACTGAGAATGCTGTGCACATTGAACACAGAGGTGTTGTCTGTTTACAATCTCCTCCTTCCCCTGCAGAGTACCTGCACATCATTCTTACATGTACCCACACTTACATTGCCTAGGGCCTGATAGATGTTCTTTGTTCCGGTTTGTACCTTTTACAAGTACTCTTACCAAGGACTAGTTTTAGTCTAAAGGGAATAAATATAGTAGTCTACATATCCTTCTCACTTCAGTTGTCTTGTAAAATTCCTAAGCGTTGGCAGTTAAGAGACGAATTTCATGTTACATACTTTTAATCAACAAAATTGTAATATGCAAATTAGAGGAGTCGGAGTCGGTGGAATCCTAAACTGAGGAGTCGGAGTCGGTGGATTTTTGGACCGACTCCACAGCCCTGCTTTCCCCACTTGTACACTGCATTCAACGTAGGTGGCTGTAGCAACGCATGGCGCTTGTGTTGCTTTCCTATGTGGTGCATTTTGCAAAATTGCATGTAACCATGCATTGCATTACCGAGCTGGTCGGAAACATCAGACAGTGCTGTCTATGTACTTCTGAAGTTCTTGTGAGTTGCGCACCCTGTGCGTTGCTGAAAACATGATCAGCAATGCAAGGACACAGAGGCAGGTCATTGTATACAGAACATGCCTCTGTGTCCTGATAAGATTTCACAAACCCACCTCAACTTCTCTATAAAGCTTATAATCTGCACATGAGAAACGCACAGGGTATGGTAACACATAAGAGGATGATAAAGATAGATTTTTCTCCTTCACAGCAACCGGTAGGGTTTCTGCATTTCTTTAGTTGCTGCACTTAAAATGATCCCGATGTGATAGTGATGTGAAGGCTGCCATATTTATTTCCTTTTAAAACCGCAGGGACAGCCATATCCCAAGAACTAAAACACACACACACACACACACACACACACACACACACACACACACACACACACACACACACACACACACACACACACACACACACACACGCGCGCGCTTGTTCTACTTAAATAACATATGTATTGTGCTGTTCATGTTTTGATTTCAGTGTATTTTATATAGTAAATGAAGAGAATTCTGTTCCTGGCATTTGCTATAAATTTCCTCAGACTGAAGCCAATCCTGATGTAATTTCCTCACTTACTTTTTTCTACTAATAAACTGCACTGTCATAGCTAACTTGCTTTGTAAACATGTGAGCACGGCCAGCATAGATCAGATTTCAGCTTTACACTGAACTTCCCTCTGCCAATCAGTGAGAAGCAGTCATGTGGGAGGTTAACAAGCTTCCTTCTCCTCTGCCATGGCAAGGCTGACTGTGAGATAAAATTTATTACAACATAAGCATTTCTGAATAGATTGGAATTCTTGCAATGCAGGGTAAGGCTGCAGAGGCTGCATAATAGACAAAGAGCAGTGCGTAAATGGAATTTGATTTGTGGCTGACTATCCCACTTTAAGCAATACCTGTTGACTGGCTGTCCTGCTGATCCACTGCTTCTAATACTTTCACCCTGAAAAAGCATGCAGCAGATCAGGTGTTTCTGACAATATTGTCAGAACTGGCAAGATTAGCTGCATGCTTTTCTATTGCAATTCAGACACAGTTGCGGCCTAATAGACCAGTAGGGCTGCCAGGCAACTGGTATCGTTTGAAAGAAAATAAATATGGAAGCCCGGGGGTGGTGGGTGGGTTTAAGACACCAACTATAGATTGCCCTTCTTTTTACATTTTTGTCAGAGAGTCCAGCTAGTTCTGCCAGACCTCCCTAAATTTCACCGGGCACTTACGTCGGGAATACAGCACTTTCTTAAAATTAATAACCTCTAGGACCAGATATATCCAATGGAACACCTGTGATTGATCAGGGGAGAACCACATCAGAATGATCATCTTTCTGGCTAAAAACAGTGTTTCCCTTAGGAGTATTCTGTGATGGTATTGGCCATCTAGTTCCTCCATTATTCCAAAGTGGCATAATTTGGGTTCAAGGGTTATAATCATACTTAACCTGTCTGATAAAAACCGTACCACTAAAGTCCAAAAAACCTCCACAACGGGACACGACCAGATAAGGTGGACGAAATTCAGGGGAGGGTAGATGGGGATGGGGGTAGTCAGTGTATTTATGGATCGTTTTACCAGATCTCTAGGGTTTTCTTTCATAATGTGAAAGCATGTAGGCAGGTTGGTTGGCTTCTCCATAGAGTGCTTTAGTGAAGAATAAAGGTGATACTAAGAACAGGAAATGGACTAGTCCAAAGCCTGTCAGATCTGCAATATTTGACTGCCTACTGTAAGTGATAGCAAGATGGGAGAAAATAAATTACTAATGTATTTTATTCTAGGAGAAATGTACTTCTTATAGGTGTGTGGACGTGTGCATATTACCTTTTTTGCAATTGGGGTCCTTTAACCTGCTCAGTTACTGCAATACTGATCACTATGTGGATAGCTGTGCCTCTTTGGCTGCTGTTTCTTGCAAAGAAAACTGCATTCACTGATCACACTGTTCACATAAGTCTCACTGCTAGTTTATGCTTTAGGATTTTTTTTCTTTTCTGCAGCGTTCAATCCACACTGACTAATTTCCTTTTTGACATTTTATATTCATAGGTATTCCTTTGTTTGAAACCCCTCCAACTTTCTCTCCTCACTATGAGCTTGTCACTCAGTATGAGGTGGCTAAAGACAAGGAACCTGCACCTCTGAACCACAAAATGAGATTCTATGCAGTAAGTATCTAAGTATTAGCCAACCAACCTCTGAGCATTTTTTTTCTCTTGAGCTCAAAAGCCTTGTACATATGCTAAATGTTTCTTGGCCAAAGCAGACAGTAGGTACCGCCTCTGCTGAGCATCTAGCACGTGTACAGTGGTCAATGATCCCCCTCGGTGTGCTACTGCAGCTCTGTTGTATGACGTGCCGTTGTCCCTCCTCGCTCTTTCCTACCAATAGATTGAGTCACTAGCCTGCAGGCTAGCAAAAAGTCTTTACAGCCTCAGGTCCAAACCGTTGCCTGAAGGATCTAGTCCTGACTTCTGCTGGGCAGCAGTCCACTAGCCTTTAGCCTAGCAAAACGTCTGTACAGCCTCAGGCCCATACCGTCGCTTGAGGGATCAAGTGCGGATTCTTGCCAGGTTACAGCTCTTGTACGTGTGTACGAGGCTTAAAGAGAAGCTGAAATGAGAAGCGTCTCAGGTTCCATACTTACCTGGGGCTTCCTTAACCGCTTAAGGGCCACGGGCTTGAACCCCTGTAAAGACCAGGCCATTTTTTACAAAATGGACCACTGCAGCTTTAAGGCCTCGCTGCAGGGTAGCACAGCTCGGCACACAAATGATTCTCCCCCCCCCCCCCCCCCCCATCAACAGAGCTTTCTGTTGGTAGGCAATGATCGCTTCCCCAATTTAAAAAAAAAAAAAATAATAAATACATTTATCATTTTAATAATAACTTTGACTCTTTTTTTAAAAAAAATTTTCACAGCCCGTCCTCTCTCCCCCGCCACCCATTCACCGTGAAAGGCTGTTATAGGCATCAGCCGATCACTTCAGTGTTTCCCAGGGGGACAGCCATGTCACACGGCTGTCCCCAGTACATCGCTGCCATAGATCGCAATAATGCCCAAAAGCCTGGCCAGATTGCACTTCATCGCGTAGGCAAGTGCGCTCCTCCTTTGCACTCCCGTCCCTGGGAGTGTTCTGCGCCTGCGCAGTAATACTGCGTGAGCACAGAACGCCTCTCAGCCGCTGGAGTGCATCTGGCCGTGCATGTGCGACTTGCCCAGGCTTTCAGGCACTATTGTGGGTGACAGGAGACACTTGAGGTGATGGTGAGGGACGAGTAGCCTCAAAGGGGCTTAAGGAAGCCCCAAGTAAGTATGGTACCTGAGGAACTTCTCGTTTCACGTACACTTTTAAAGCCAATGGGTACCGCTGTAAAAATAAAAAAAGTCAGAAACTCGCCTAAGGAGAGGGAAGGCTCGGTCCTAATGAGCCTTCCCTCTCCTCTCCCGGTGCCCTCGGTGCTGTGCTGGCTCCCCCGTTCGCATCTGCCGCTGCATGGACTTCGGAGGTCTTCGGGAGAACTCGGGCTTCCGAAGACGAGCCGCTCCATACTACGCATGCACGCGCGATTGCGTCATAGAGGACACTCGCGCATGCTTAGTATGGAGCGGCCCATCTTCGGGAGCCCGAGTGCTCCCGAAGGCTTCCGAAACATCGCTTCGGCAGTGGAAGTGGCAGTATTTGACCGAACTGGTCGAATACTGCTACGGGGATCCTGCGCGGGACCGGGCATCAGGAGAGGAGAGGGAAGGCTCATTAGGACCGAGCCTTTCCTCTCCTTAGGTGAGTATCTGACTTTTTATTTTTAAAGCGGTACACATTCACTTTAAGGGTTAAAGGGAAGTGTATGGATACACATCCATACCGAGTGTAAGTTTGGTAATATCTTGTTTAAAGTATTAATCTGACTAGTTTTGTTTTCTTTGAAGCCACCCTCACTCTATTTTTAGTCATAACACAAAATTTTAAACCTGAAGATTTATTTTACAGATTCTGGCCACAGCAAGCCAGTTCCATTGCCAGTTCTTGGAAGATGAGTACTATTTCAAGAACAGAAATGAAGGCAAAATTGTAAGACAGAGTAGAGCCTGGGACTCGCTTGCAATTGCAAAACGCGTTTTTGAGAGCGATTCTGCCTCTTCGTGGAATTATTTCAGGGAAAGTGATTTTTGGGCCCATCTTTCCCTTATAAAGATTGCTCTGAAAATGCTGCATGCAGAGCGATTGCCGTTTCAGCAAAATCACAATTGCTCCAGTAGATCTATGGCCATTCACTTTCAGCAGCGAAGTGCTTTTGGAATCATTGGTGAATCTTTGAAAACATACAGTGCTGCCCATAATTATTCATACCCCTGGCAAATTTTGACTTGGTTACTTTTATTCAACCAGTAATTTTTTGACGGGAAATGACATAGGTGTCTCCCAAAAGATAATAAGACGATGCACAAGAGGCATTATTGTGCAAAAAGAAACATTTCTCAGCTTTTATTTACATTTGAGCAAAAAGTGTCCAGTCCAAAATTATTCATACCCTTCTCAATAATAAAAAGAAAAACCTTTATTAGCTATTACAGCCATCAAATGCTTCCTATAATTGAAGACCAGCATTTTGCATGTCTCCACGGGTATTTTTTGCCCATTCCTCTTTAGCAATGAGCTCCAAATCTTTCAGGTTGGAGAGTCTTCTTGCCACCACTCTGATCTTTAGCTCCCTCCACAGATTCTCTATTGGATTCAAGTTAGGACTCTGGCCGGGCCACTCCAAAATGTTAATGTTGTCTGCTAACCATTTCTTCCCCACTTTTGCTGTGTGTTTTGGGTCATAGTCATGCTGAAATGTCCATTGGTGGCCAAGGCCAGGTTTCTCTGCAGACTACCTGATGTTGTCGTTGAGAATCCTCATGTATTTCTCTTTTTTTGTTTTTCATGGTGCCGTTTACTGTGATTAGGTTCCCTAGTCCATTGGCTGAAAAAACAACACCAAAGCATTAGGTTCCTGCCGCCATGTTTGACAGTAGGGATGGTGTTCTTTGGGTTGAAGGCTTCTTTTTTATGCTAAATGAAGGAAACCATCATTGTGACCAAACAATTCAATTTTTGTTTCACGGAAGACCAGAAGTCTTCTTCTTTCTCCAGATGAGCATTTGCAAAGGCCAAGCGAGCTTTTGTGTTCCTTACCTGGAGAAGTGATGTCCTCCTTGTTCTACATCAGTGGAACCCAGCAGTAGGCAGTGTCTGTTGGATTGTCTCCCTTGAGACATTGTCACCAGCAGAGCCCAGATTCACCAGGATGACCTTGGTGGTCATCCTTGGATGGTTCTTTATCACCCCTCTCACTATCCTATCCTCCTGGCCTGCACAGGTGACACTTTTGGCCTCTGACCACGCCCTCTCAGATTTTCCACAGTGTGGAACATCTTGTATTTTTAATAATACTTTGCACTGTAGCCACTGGAACTTGAAAACATTTAGAAATGGCTTTGTAGCCCTTTCCTGACTTGTGAGCAGCCACAATGCGCAGCCGCAGGTCCTCACTGAGCTCCTTTGTCTTAGCCATGACTGTCCACAAACCAACTGCAGTGAGCTGCTGTTTTTCACCTGTTGCATTGATGAACAGCTGTTCCCAATTAATCCTGGTAATTTGGATGCTTTAGAACAGCTTGGACTATTTGGAATGGTATAGACCTTTGGATTTTCCCAGAGACTGTGACAGTTTGGGAAGGGTATGAATAATTTTGAACTGGACACTTTTTGCTCATATTTAAATAAAAGCTGAGATCCCCCCCCCCCCCCACACACACACACAATAATGCCTCTTGTACATCGTCTTATTATCTTTTGGGAGACACCTATGTTCTTTCCCATCAAAAAATTACTTGCTGGTTGAATAAAAGTAACTTTAATTCAAAATTTGCCAGGGGTATGAATAACTATGGGCAGCACTGAAAATCACTGCTGGAAGCACTGAAGTGGCACTAGAGAAAAATTTTAATCGGATATGGCATATATGGATATATCATGATGCCTAACATTTAGGTTTATTAGTCGCATTCCAACACAGGGCGGCATATGAACACTGTACTTCTATGACTGTGCTCTTTTCTTGGTAATGTAATAAACTCCCCATTTATCCGAAATATACCTTTCTTTTTCAGTCTCTTCCAGGCCAGCAGCATTGCTACTTCCTCAATAAAGATGCCCCCCTCCCTGACGGGAGATGCCTCCAGGGGACGCTGCTGAGTAAGATTCCCTTCCAGCACCCTGGCCGTATTCCCACAATCCTCAACCTCATCCGCCACCAAATGGCCTGCAACACTCTGATAGGAAGCTGTGTGAAGCGTACTGTTTTAAAAGAAGGTGAGTTACTGTTTCTGTTGTAGCAACTGTGAAAACCACCTCTCAATGGAGTTGATTCATTAAACTGCACTGCTACAGCAGCGCAACTTCAATTGAACAGCACGAGTTACAAATGCCCAAGCAGTAGTGCTGGGTAGCGTGCGCTCCTAAATTATGCGTGCTCCTTTTTAAAGTACCGGCCACTCCTAGTGCGAGATGTGAGGTTGCTTTAACCATTTCAGCTGCCCGGACGTGAAGCTCACGACCGGGCGGCTGCTCTGCTGCGGTGCCGCGTGGAGAGCCCTGTGGTGTCCCCCGGTAGCCCTGGGATCAATGAACGGGAACATGGTTCCCGATCACCGATCCGTGTCCCCCGCAGAAAAAACCGAAGCGCTCTTACAAGAGGCTTCAGTCTTTCTGCGTGTCAAAATTTCCGCATCTCCCTAGTGCTTCCGCTTAGCGAGAAGCACAAGGAGGGAAAAAAACTGAAGGTGGCCATCTTGTGGCAAAATAGTAAAACTACATCTACATATTTGTTACATTACAATTTACACATATAACAACATTAAAAATTAACGGTTTATTTCCCACACCAAAATATTACCCAAATAAAATCTTTAATGGAAAAAAAAAATTACAATAAAAAAAAAGACATAAATAATTGCCTAAGGGTTTGAACTTTTTAAATATGCATTTGAAGGGGGTGTACTACGAACATTTTTTAAATTATAAGCTTGTAAATAGTGGACGCAAAACGGAAACAATGCACCTTTATTTACAAAATAAAATATTGGCGCCATTCATTGTGATAGGGACAAAATTTCAATGGTATAATAACCGAGACAAACGGGCAAATAAAATACATAGGTTTTAATTATGGTAGCGTGGATTATTTTAAAGCTATAATGGCTGAAAACTGAGGAGAAATTAATTTTTTCCATTTTTTCCTTATTAATCCTGTTAAACTGCATTTATAAAAAAAAAAATAATTCTTAGCAAAATGTACCACCTAAAGAAAGCCTAATTAGTGGCGGAAAAAACAAGATATAGATCAATAAATTGTGATAAGTAGTGATAAAGTTATTAACGAATGAATGGGAGGTGAAAATTGCTTTGATGCATAAGGTGAAAAATCCTTGCGGGCTGAAATGGTTAATACACCTTGATTGGGCCAAAATGCTGCCTGTCACGCAGCGCATACAACTTGGGGGCTTTCTGCAAGCCCGCCTGAACCACCTTTGGCGCTGTACTAGCATACTGACGGTTCTGGATTGGGCAATGGTCGTGTCACTTATATGCACACAGAACCATTGCCCAATCCAGAACCATCAGTATGCTAGTACAGCACTGCTATTGGAGCCAAAGGTGGTTCAGGCGGGCTTTCAGAAAGCCCCTAAGTTGTATGCGCTGCGTGACAGGCAGCAATTCGGACCAATCAAGGTGTATTAAAGCAACCTCACATCTCGTGATAGGAGCGGCTGGTACTTTAAGGGGAGCGCACGTAATTTAGGAGCACATGCTACGCAGAAGTACTGTGCTCGGGCATTTTCCACTTGCGCTGCTCAATTTAATTTGCGCAGCTTAATGAATCAACCTCATTATTCCCTACTGGGCTGATACCTACATATTATAAGCATAATAAATTGCATGGTCTGTTTGTCCACAATCGCAATGTATGCTGATTTCTTCTGTTTCTGCCTTGCAGACTGCCCTAACCTCTTGCAGTTTGAGGTTTCGCCTCTTTCTGACTCCTGCATTAGCATCTCCTTCCAGCATCCTGTCAATGACTCTTTAGTGTGCGGTAAGTGCTTGGGGCATGGAAAGATTCCTGTAGACTGTTAATTACTGCATCTCTTTAGTGTACAATAATAGCATCAGTGTTAGCTATGTTATTTCAGCAGAGAAGCATGCTTTTAGTTTGTTTGTGGTTAAACCTGAATCTTAACAAAACAAAAAAAAAACCTCGGTAGTGGGAACCTCTGGATGGTCCAGAGACTTCCCATCTTCCAAAGCCTTTCCAATCCTGTGCTGGGACCCCTTTTACAATCTTGGAAATTAAAGTCAAAGATTGGCACTCCCCTCCATGTACTCCCCTGCACAGATGCACAGTACAGCCTGCGCAGTATCATGTAGCCGCTCAAGCATGGACCTCTTAGTTCACAATCTTGTCTAATCCCTTAAGGATTAATAAAATGATCCTGGGATGTGATGCTTTAACATTAGACACTGCTGTCATCAGGAGATCGTTCACGTATGAAATGAGTCTCATTCAGTGAGTAGAGTACCACCATTATGGCCACCATGATTTTTTAGAAGACCCGCTGTATGGTCACCATGATCTTTTGGAAGACCCACTGTATGATCACTATAATCTTTTGGAATACCCACTGTATTGTCACCATGATCTTTTGGAAGATCAGCTGTATGGTCACTATTATCTTTTGAAAGACCTGCTATATAGTCACCATAATCTTTTGGAAGACCCACTGTATGGTCACAGGTCAAAATGAAAGGGCAAGAAAATGAAACGGTTGGTCTTGAAGTGTACAAATCTTTGCTAGTTTGTGTAGATTGTCATGTGGAAGCGGACAGCCTTGATTTCATTTGAAGGGCAAACTGCATACTGACTGGAACATTCTGATTAATTGCTATATATGCAGTTATTAGAATTATTTGCTGCTGGGCAGACATACTTTATAGTTTACTGATTCATTCTACAAAAGCTTAGGTTCATCTATATTAGGAATGCCGAAAAAGCACATGCATTGAACGTAATAAACCGTTCTGATAAAGAAAAATGCATGAACTTTGACAAAAAGTGAAAAGTCGTTATTGTATTGAGTGAAAAGGCTTGGTAATCTATTCAATCTATTCAAAATGAAAACTGCATTTCATGCACATGGACCCCTGTGTTTTAAATCTGTCCCTTTGTAAAAAAAACAAAAACAAACCTGAAGCCAAAGGTTTAGCTGTACAGTAGGCAACAGGCACTTTTTCAAGGAGAACCTATATGGCAGCCTCCATATCCCTCACTACAGGGTAACTTTACTTGTGCTAGAGCAGTTATTTTTCTTTCTACTTCAGTGATAATGCTTTCTGAAACTGATATCTATTGTTTTTTTTCTACAGTTGTTATGGATCTTCAGGATTCCACCCATGTGTCTTGTAAACTGTACAAGGGTCTGTCTGACGCTCTTATCTGTACTGACGATTTCATCACCAAAGTTGTCCAGAGGTATGTTCGTATTCTCTGCTTATGTTAATACCTTACCCACGACTGTATCATTTCCTTCTTTTCAGTGCGGGTTATTTTGTACTCTTAAAGTACAGTTATCGGAGAACTATGGGCTGTCATTTTACTTTAAAATAGGTAGTTTCCTGACTATAATGCTCATCCTCTGGCTGTAATACATTCTAGAAAATGCACTTGGTATAAGCAGGGGAATCGGGTTCTACCCTTTCTCTGCCCCTCTGTTTGCATGCTGCATGCTTGTCCAGGTGATTGACTCAGAAAGCACTTTAGGCAGGTATTCAGCATTACACCTGGGGGAAAAAAAGCAGCGCAAGTTAAAATATCAGCCCGCTGTGTAGCAACTTACGCGTGTTCCTTTTAAATAACTCCCTCTTCTTTAATTCCACCCTGAGCCCCATCTGGTCTAGTGGTTTTCTAGGACGTGATCCACACACTTTGATTGGCCCAATAGGCTGCCTGTCACTTGCTTTCTTTGATAGTCTGTTGACTTTTAAGTTTGCCCTGTCCTGGAACTAAGTTTGTGGCATGTCTAAAGTTGTATCTGCAGATAAAACATGCATAGAATTTGTTAACAAAAGTAAAACCAATACAGATTGATGTACCGTATCTGTGCTAACTGTATTGAAAAAAAAATGTAACCTCCTTGACATTCTGATAATTTCTGGATTTGTTTGGGTCTAAAAGCAGTGTATTTTTGTTAGCTTTGACACCCTACCCTACAATTCGGAACTAATCCTACTCCATATTCCCCCCCCCATTTAAGCAGCCCTCCCCACAGAACTCACCTCCCCCAGATCCAGATACGTGCTGCAATACTTCCTCCTGTCCTCCTTCCTCCTGTCCTCCTTCCCCCAGATCCCCTGTGCTCTATCTCCATGGTTGGCGCTCTGTCCGTCGGCATGTGACAGATGGCAATTTCACTCGAGAGATCGAGAGCCTTGTAAGACGCGGAGGAGACTGTTCTAAAGCCGGGAAAGTGACCCGCACCGGCATTCACAGGAGACACCGACCCACTGGGGTCGGCGATCCTTAGAAGCTGCCAGCAGGACACCGGAGAGAACTGAAGCTGCGACAAGGGACCCAAATGACATCTAGGGGCTGGAAGAAGCCCCAGGGAAGTAAAGATAGATTTAATATTTCGTCTCAGATGTCCCTTAAGAAACTTTGATGACTTGTAGTTTACCTCTGTTATTAGTGACTGACATTACAATCTCTGGAGATGTCATACAGGTCCATCCAAAAAGGGCAGAAAAGCCTGTGCTGCTTGATATACCGTATTTTTCGAAATATAAGACGCACTTTTTCTCCCCAAAAAATGGGGAGTGAAAGTCCCTGTGCCTTATATTCCAAAGACAGGGAACCCCCAACTTAAAAACGCCCGCCGATACAAACCGCCTACCCGTCGCTACGTTGGGGACTCCCTGCCTTGTCCCCCTGTGTGGTCCGCTCATGTCTCCGCTCCCCTGAGTAACAATAAGGGCAGAGTGACTCACCTTCCTATGGATTCCAGCGCTGGGTGGTCCTCTCCGCCTCCATCATGTCAGCGCTACCCCTGTAAAAGAATTGTTAGTGGCAGAGCTAAAGAGAGTGTGTAATATTTTTAGGATAATTGGGGTTTATTTTGTGGAGGGGAAGGGGATGGGGGGGATGGGGAGATTAGCATCAAAAAAATTTATATTTACTGACTATTACAAAAGCCTCATTTTTTGGAGCTCTGCCTGAAGGTTTGACAGGTAACTTTTTTGGCCAGAAAATACAAGGAACTCTAAAGGTGCGTACACACACACTACAGCAGCCAACGACGGGTCCGTCGGCACCTCCCGCTGGGCGGGTTTTCAGCAGACTGCCTTATCAGACTGCCGGATCGTTCAGCCTTATCAGTCCGCCAACAGTGCGTACACACGCACTACAGTCTGCTGAAAGTCCGCCCAGCGGGAGGGTCCGACGTACCCGTTGTTTGCTTCTGTAGTGCGTGTGTACGCACCTCAATTATACTGGGTTTACACCATACAATTTTCTGGTAGATTTTCTGTTAGAATGCATAATTAGATTATTTTCTGTAGAGAATGGTCATTATCTCTGGTGCATTGTCTTCTGTTTATCTCCTGCTGAGTAGAACAATGCCTAATTGCTCGGCAGATAGATTGTAAGATAGATACATTTGCAACATGTTGAACTTTATCTATCTGGCAGGTAAATCTAACAGAAAATTGCATGGTGTAAACCCAGCATGAGGGATGGCTCACACTTGAGACACTATTGGGGGGCTTTCTGATCGCCGGCGAATGCAATTTAACCCTTTGAGGGTGATCCCAATGCAGCATTGCGATTTGTATTAAATTGCAATCACATTGCATGCAAAATCTTTGGAACAATTTCCATTTGAAGGAATGTGTACAAATCCACATTCCTTCAATGGCGCTTGGAAAATCACTTTGCAAAATTGCAGTCGCTTATCGATTGTGATTAGCAAGTGTGAACAATGCCTTAAAGTGAAAAACATTCCATCGCAAACACAAAGCCTCTAGATTGGGGGATATATGAGGACTAGGAAAGGTTCTGTTTTTTCGCATTAAAATTCACATTTATGTGTACATTTTCCCATGCTCTGGAAACCTGCATTACAAAATTTGCACACGAACGCAAATTATAATGCGGAAGAAACATGTTTTCTGCCAAAAAGCTGGAGAGTGGGGAAAATTCAATTCAATGTATTTTTGGCATAATTTTGTGTTTGAAACTTCATTATGGTGTACTCAAAATGTATAGACCCTTGCTTGACACATTTTCGTAAGTTACAGGCAAAATTTCAAATAAATGAATTGAACCACTTTTTTTGCACAGAAATGCAGCTGAAATTGAAAGCCAAGGAGGTTAATAAAGTTCAGTATGTAAATTGTGCGGCCTTCCATCACTCATTTCCAATACGATCATATTAACTACATCCTGAATGATAACTGAGATTGAATGTATAATTTTGGCTAAATAAACCATACTTCAGTGCTTGCAGCACACCAGAAAAATGTAACCAAGAATACCACTTTCAGTTAACAACGCTTGGCATCAAAAATGTAATATAAACCCCTAATGAGTTGCTGGGGGAGGGGTGCTAAGGACTATAAGGGCATTCTATGTATTAATTGCTCCGATAATCTACGTCAAACACTCTGGGGTCACCGAGTCATTTGAGTAGAACAAATGGCTCATGACACACTACAAGACTATAAATAGTGAGCTGGATCTCCCTGGTGCGTTGTCTGATCAAAATAGCTCAGGGACTCCATGTCATGGTCTTATAATAGAACCATGAGTAAAGCCTGCCCACTAATTAAGCATAAATGGCTAAAGAAGTAGGCTAAATCTCCACCATGTTCATCCACCGTTTCCATTTATCTATGGTGGATCGAGAGTTTTATTCATGTCAAAACACTGTATACAGTACAGTTACTTAGTCTTATTAAAAGATATTATTGCTATTTTAAAATTATCTTTACTTTTGAATCTGTAGCCAGTTAATACATTTCAAAAATAAACACAAATTGCCCCACCCCCTTTGTACCCTTGTAAAAACCAGTTTGTGTACACAAACTATGAGAAGTACATTTCTTATAAAGTAAAATGCTCTATAAATTACTTTTCTCCTATGTTGCTGTCGTTTGCAACAGGTAGACACAAATCTGTCAGACGTTGGACTAGTTTATCTCCTCATGGGGATTCTCAGCTTTTCCTTTATCCTTCACAAAAGTATTCCCTGGAACAGATCTATACGAACATGCTGGATGGCCTCCCTATTCTTGCAGTTCAGACTAATAACTGTTGTTCAGTAAAACACTCAGTTAAAAAACCCTTCAAGAAACCCCTGAGGAGACAGATCCACCAGGTGGACCTGTCAAAACCAGCCTTATCAGCCTGCCGACAGACTACACACTGGCAAACTGTCGGCAGATTGGCCGCCCCACGGGCGGGTCTGATGACCCATCGTTTACAGGAATCCGGTGTGTGTACGTGCCTTTAATCCTCACTCTGCCTCTCCTTATGCTATGTACACTCCATTGAATTTTCCGGCAGATAGATGGGTCGAACCGATTATTGATGACATCCAATCAGATCCCGGTCCATAACTGGATCGATTTTCCAATCACTACTGGCCAAAATCAATCTCATTATCGATCACAAGTAGAGCGGACATGTCGGAAATAATCATTTCGGCCCGTCGTTCTGCCAGGAAGTTGAATGATGTGTACATAGCATTAGTAAACTAAGCCCTGCCTTGGGCACCAATGCAGTCCACTTCATGGGAGGCAAGTCAAAGTGCAATCCCTGCTGCAGCCACACCTCCCAAGTGACTGAGAGCATATTTGTTGGTTTTCAGTCACTGGGAAGGTGTGATAGCATCAACCCCTACATGACATGGACTGCATAGGGTGAAGAGTGCACAGATGAGCAGTAAAGTTGGATGAAACTCACTTTTTAAAACTCTTGTACCTATTGTTATGTGCAAGAGTAGTTGTTTAACATTTATCTCCCCCATATATATATAATATATTTACCTGACTGATCCCCCAGTATGATTATAGCAGAGTTTTGAGCAGAAAGGAGTTCTGAAAACACCCTCCCACTCCTCCCTGACTCCTCCTTCATAGTACTGCGTCATTGTGGTAATGGCTGATGCATCACTCATTCATGGACCCGTACTGCATGGATTTCCACTGGCCCAAACACACTGACGTCACAGTGACTGACAGTGTGCTTGGGCCAGCGGAAAGTCGCACAGCACGGCCCACTAATGAGTGACGTGTCATATGTTGCTACAGTGACATATCACTAAGAAGGAGGTGGGGCGGGCGGGAGTGTGTCTTTAGAACTTCCTTTCATTTGGCACTCTACTACATTCACACTGAGGGATTAGCCAGGTAATTATTAACTGGTATTTATCTGTATACAGTAGATAAAAAGGGGGGGGGGGGGATCAATGTTAAACAACTACTCTTGTACCCATCAATAGGTGCAAGAATTTTAAAAAGTGAGTTCCATCCCACTTTAATAGTAAGGATTTGGCCACCAAGTGATCTGTTACAACTGTAAGTTAAAAATTTTATAGTGCAACATTTTTTTAGTTTTGCAATATAAATGTCAAGGCTTAGATTTTTATTAAATTCAAGAAAAAAAATGGTTGAACCAGTGCTTTAATTTATTTTTTATGTATTATTATTAGCAATTTTAGTTGTAATATGTGGAAAAATAGTTACCTTCTAGTGTGTAAGTGAACTTTTACATGACCTTCTGCCTAGACTGCCTTTCTATTTATTAACTTACTTTACTACAGTATAAATAACCATTTCTAGTGACTGTGGCTGTTTTAACTGTATAGAGTCAGGTAGGCTAATAGCAATAAAGGCTAGTGCAAGATTATCACCAACTTTTTAGGTAAAAATTATTTTACACTTGGATATGAGTAATTTTGATGTTCATGGTTTGTAGTCAAGTTGCTTATATATCAGATTCACATATATCTAATTTCTCCTTTCCGTTTCTCTTGTGTTGCAGGTGTATGTCGATCCCAGTTACCATGAGGGCTATTAGAAGGAAAGCAGAGACCATTCAGGCCGACACACCAGCTTTGTCTCTTATTGCTGAGACTGTGGAGGACATGGTGAAAAAAAACCTTCCTCCAGCCAGCAGTCCAGGCTATGGCATGACAACTGGATCAAATGCCCTAAGTGGAATCACCACTCCAACCAGCTCATATTCGTCAGGACCCATCACTTCACTTTTCAACATGGGAATGAAGGAGCGACATGATTCATCTAGCCATGGAGATGACTTCAGCAAAGTGTCTCAAAATCCCATCTTAACCAGCCTTCTGCAAATCACAGGAAATGTTGGAGGAAGTCTTGGCTCAAGTCCAACACCTCCCCATCATACTCCACCCCCTGTGTCCTCACCAGCAAGTAACACTAAGAACCATCCTATGCTGATGAACCTGTTGAAGGACAATCCAGCACAAGACTTCTCCTCTTTGTATGGAAGTAGCCCCCTGGAGAGGCAAAATTCTTCTGGGTCACCTCGCACAGAACTAGGTCCATCTGGTACTGGAAAGCCCAAGAAAAAGAGACCCAGAACAGGGGCAGAAAAGATGAAAAATCAGACTGAAGATGAATTCCAGAGGGAACTTTTCTCTATGGATGTGGACTCTCAAAATCCAATATTTGATGTGAGCATGACAGGAGATGCACTGGATACACCTCACATCACCCCAGCACCTAGCCAATGTGGCACACCACCAACAGTCTATCAGCAGCCCATGTCTCATTCCCAGTCTGGTATGCAGAGAATGGTGCGGCTTCCCAGCACAGACAATATGATTCCAGATGTCACAGATATCCTCTCAGACATAGCAGAGGAAGCGTCAAAGCTTCCAGGTGCTGGAGAAGATTGTCCCAACCTTGGGACTCCTGTCAGAGACTCTTCTAGCTCTGGACACTCTCAAAGCACTTTGTTTGATACAGATGTGTTTCCAGTGGATGGTTCTGGCAATGGGGATAATCCATATGCAGATCCTGCTGATCTCATTGCAGAGGCCAACGGCAGCCCTAACAGTGACTCTTCAAATAATTTCTTCAACAGTGTGGACTTTAATCCAGAGCTATTGAACAGCCGAAGCGATTTTACTGATGACTTCAATGAAGACAGCAGCCAGAGTGATGATCATGATTTTAAGGACTTTCCTGGTCAAGGGCTAGCATCACTGGGTGTAGTTTCAGGAATCCCAGTTGATGGGAGTGAAGGCAAGTATAAGGTAGGGCTAGGAGCTGAAACCATAGATTTCAGCATCATTGGAGGTGGTAAAGGACTAAGTGCAGTAGATATGATTGAAGCACATAGTAGAAGTCAAAGCCCTTTACTTGGAGGAGAATTAACAAAAGATAGGCCACAAAAACAGAGGGTTAAAGAGGGCAGCAATGGTGGAGGGGGTGGAGGAGCTGTTAGTGGGATTCCAGGAACAGGGATAGATACAAAATCTGGAAAACGTAGCAGGACACCTTCTAGTGATGGTAAAAGCAAAGATAAACCACCTAAGCGGAAAAAAACAGAGTCAGAAGGAAAGTCACCTTCACATATTGCCAGTCGGCCTTTCACCCCTCCGACCAGTTCTGGGGGTTCAAAGTCTCCAGGCACGTCAGTAAGATCGCAAACTCCACCTGGCATGGCCACTCCTCCAATACCCAAAATCACCATTCAGATTCCGAAAGGCACAGTAAGTGTTGGTAAACCGTCTTCCCATAGTCAGTATTCAAGCAGTGGTTCAGGAAATTCATCTGGTAGCAAAAGCCATCATGGGCACTCCTCGTCATCCTCTTCAAGTTCAGGGAAGATTAAAAACAGCAAGTCTGATGGATCTTCTAGCATGAAGATAGGAGGCGGAACAAGTGGAATGTACTCTGGACAAACAGGATCAAATAGTAGCCAGACCAAAAGTGGTTCTCAGTCCCTTAGCAAGCAAGGATCCTCTCCAATAACCAAGCATGGCATAGGCAGTGGAAACAGCAATTCTGCTAGTAGCAAAACCAAACCGCAAGGAAAGCCATCAGTGTTAATGAACCCTTCACTTTCCAAGCCAAACATCTCTCCTTCACACTCCAGGCCTTCCGGAGGTTCTGAGAAGTTATCACCAATGAAACCAATGCCAAGCACTCCACCGTCCTCAAAAGCCAAGTCCCCAATTGGCTCTGGCGGTTCTCATATGTCAAGTGGAAGTTCTAATTCCACTTTGAAATCCTCATCAGGTCTTGTATCTTCAGGATCTCTTTTACAGAAACCAAATTCTTCCTCATCTTCATCCTCTTCCTCTTCTTCCTCATCCTCCTCTTCATCATCATCATCCTCTTTTTCAGGTGGTTCCAGTGTCTCTCAGAATGTTCATGGTAGCTCAAAAGGGAAGTCTCCCAGCAGAAATAAGAAGCCTTCACTTACAGCTGTTATAGATAAGCTGAAACATGGGGTGGGTACTGGAGGCCCTGGTTCAGAGGATTCAGTGGAGGGAACAGGTGGGGGAGGTAACCCTGGAGCACCCAGTCACGGAATGTCCTCAAAACATGGACTTGGAGGTGATTTTACAGCAAAGCGTGAGAAGAATGATAAAGACAAATCAAAAGTTTCAGGGTCTGGGGGATCCTCTGATCCTACCAAGAAAGGGGATTCCAAGGGGTCAGGGAGTACTGGAGTAGCTAAAATTATCATCAGCAAACATGATGGAGGTTCACCTAGCATCAAGGCAAAAGTAACTCTACAGAAGCCCGGGGAAGGAGGTGGAGATAGCTTGAGGTCACAAATGCCTAAGAGTTATGGCTCTCCTTTGATCAGTGGGTCAACTCCAAAGCATGAGCGTTGCTCACCAAGCCACAACAAATCACCAGCATATACCCCACAAACTCATGACAGTGAGAGTGAGTCTGGGTCCTCCTCAGTTGCCGAAAAATCCTATCAAAATAGTCCCAGCTCCGATGATGGAGGTGGTGGCAGCCGTGCTCAGCAAGAGTACAGTGCTGAAAAACATAAAAAGCACAAAAAAGAGAAGAAGAGGCTAAAAGACAAGGATAGGGATCGAGAAAAAAAGAAGTCTTATAGCATGAAGCCTGAAAGCTGGTCTAAATCCCCTATTTCTTCTGACCCAGCACTTTCTATGGGAGGAGGCTCTCTGCTGTCTTCAGACAGAGCAGCTCATCCCAGTCCAACTTACCTAATGGGTGAAGATGACGATTTAATGGACGAGGCTTTGCTAGGGAACTGAACTGTGTATCTCATAATATCTGGAATGGGTGTGCTGGCTATGCGTGTTCTTTTAATTGTATGTACAGTATGTCCTTTTTCTGCCTGTAGGTCTGCCTTGCAGTGGAATGCATCACTTGACTCATTTGGTGGTGAATAGGACTAGTCCACTTTTTTAAATTGGCCCATTTTAAATATATAATAACTTATAGCGATGACAGAAAAGTCCAAGATATAAAAATGCATTTTCTGCCACTTTTTAACTTGTATATTAAAAGGAAGTATTCACTTAGTGGAGGGAAGAGATTTTTACTAGGAACAGTAGGCCCTACAGGTGTGGGGGGTGCCTCAGTGGTATTACGAATTGTTGTTTGAGAGTATTAGACCAGTTAACAGAAAAGATGCTCCATTGTGTCCTTGTGACAGATCCACTTTAAAACCCTTCAGTATTTTTAAGTAAAGGCACCAATTTAAGGTGCTGCTAAGAAGTGTAACGTTGTGAGAATGTGTCATATGGATGTAAATATTTTAATCGATATAAGACTTGTAAAAGGTCTACCGTACACAGTACTCATCTTGCTAAATACGCAAGCCTTTTCTTCGAAGGTTTAGGAAAGGCTGCGCATTACGCACCAACTAAATTTCAGCTGTGATTAAAATGCCTTATTTTTTAAACATCCCACTCATTTGTATTCCTGGTTTGTTTGTAATAATTATATTTTAAGAAGTTTACATTTTATGTTCTGTAAATACCCTTCCTTTCCTATGTGTAAATAATTCTGATTATTCCTTTTTTTGTCATTTTACTCAAAAGGACTTTTTGAAAAGAGTTCAGGAAATGTTTGTTATGAAAATAAAACATTTGGTATGAAACTCGTTACAGTGAGATCTTATTTTTAAGTTACTGCAGGTCCCCAAGTAGCTATTTGGCTGGTGATGTGATACGGAAGGTGTTTTAATATTGGGCTAAATTCGGTATGGTTCAGTAAAGCATGATTGCTTTAGATTTTACTTTTTTTTTTGTTTTTTGTTTTGTTTTGTTTTATTCTTGCCTTAGGTGACCGTTTCTGGCTTGTGGTGTATGCTGGTTTTTACTTCAGCTTCTGCATAGTTAGGGCTTAAAGTAAATCTGTCACAAATTGGCAATTGTAATTGTCTGAAACACTGATATGAAATTGCCCGTAGAGAGATGGCTTATCTTGGAATGAATGTTTTATTTGCTGTTTAGAATCTTGTTAAATAAACCTCTGGCTTTAGTAAACGTAGTCCTCATGTCCTGACCATGCGCCCGTATGACTATACAATGTGTGACCATTTCTGATATGGTAAACTTCTAATATAGTAAACTACTTAGTCTGGTCCCCTGCAGTTTACTATAAAGGGATTTTACTGTACTATCTTTGCAGTCAACATGCCGAAAGGTGCCAGAATTCGACATATAATTTCCAACATGTCTGATCTGATTTTCGATATTTTTTCTGATCAATTTCTCATAGAAGTGAATAGAAATTGATCGGAAAAACGATCGGAAAATCGATCAAGCAGTAAATCTGCTGAAAAATCTCATTTTGTATTCCCAGCATTAGAGATATTAGAAATATATGTTGCTGATGCTTATCTCTGTAGGTGTGATATACCCCTTACGTTTGTGCCTCAAAAATAGGTTTGAGAGGACATAAAGCACTCTAAGCAATACAGACCTCCAACCATTAGTAAGAAAAAGGGGCAAACAAATAAGTTACACGGAAACTTTTAATACAGCTTGATGCAGGGCAAAACTATGTATCTGCTGATCGTCCCATAGATAAGTGAAAATTTACTGCTGCTCCCAGCCACTCTGCCGATCGACAAACAGTCAAAAATCGATTTTGTGAATTGATGGGACAGGTGACAATGAAAAGATTACTGGTAGTAATTAAATCTGCTGAAAAAAAATCAAGCTTCCAGACTAGATTGGTGATTCAGATTATTACAAATACCTATTGAATGCACATTCATGACAGTTATACTTTGAAAAAAAAAAAACCAGTAGAATACAGTGGTATAGTTCCGATTCTCAAACCAAGTATTACTTCCAGATTCTGTTTTTTATTCCTTAATTCGTGCTAAACAGGTAATTTAGTTTATATTATTTGATATTTTTATCTAAGTATTACACTAGTTATCTTCCAAGCTCTCATGATGGGGTATTTCTGTTGTAGAGAGATTTAGCAAAACACTGCCCTCTTGAATATCCACAAGCAGATGTGTGACATCCCAAAGCAGTTTGTGCATTTGCCTAGCAGTGTTAGCCTTGTTTCTAGGACCATTCAGTCGACTGTTGTGCTGCTCAGGGTATTAAATAGGTGGTTGGAGTGGAAATGGTTGTCATACACGTCATACTATTTAGGCTGTTGTGACACCCAAAGTAGAGGAACAGTAGTTGGGCTACATTTCCCAGTATCACTCCATTACATATCTTAAACAGACTAACAATATAACGTATCATGCAGAACAGGCCAACAGATGCATCAAATCCTTGAACAAATATACAAAAAGGAAAATGAACAATGGAGGATTATAACCTTAGCAAAAGGAGATCATTTGTATATGGAAATGAAAAATTAGCTAGAAAGCAGTTGTTGAACTTGAGAAGTTTAGTTCCAAAGTAAATACTTGCTGTATCTTTTACATTTGTTGGGTTTTAATAACTAGAACAAGTTTTGCCTTTTAGCACTGCCGTATGTGTAATACTTATGTGAATGTGTGTGTGTGTGTGTGTGGGGGGGGGGGGGGGGGGTGTATGAGAGATTTTATTTCTTTTTATTGCCAAATAGGGTTTTTATCAATAGTAAATTATATAAATATTTGTCTACTTTCATAAGCATATTTGTAGAAAATGTAACCTAAAAAAACAGTATTTCAAAAATTGTCTCTGCCGTTCATTTTTTAAAACACCTTTTTCTTCCCAAATTAAAATGACCTAATATATATTCAGATTGTTCTTTTTGAAGAAATTATACATATGTAGCACTTATAATTTTTAATTCAGCAGATTAATAGTAATTTACAATATTACAGATTTATTATTACATTATTATTATTATTATTTTAGTATTAATATTGCGGCATCTTCTGCAGCGCTTTATAGAATATATATATATATATATATATATATATATATATATATATATATATATATATATATATATATATATATATTATAGTCCCTACCTTAGCATGTAGAATGGTAGCCATGTTAAATAGCCCTATGTGGATTCATAGATTCCAAAAATCGCCCCACTTTTAAAATTAGAGATGATTTGATTACCTTTTCTGGCTATCACATTGCTAATTTTGTTAGTAAGCATCACAAGCAGCAGAAAAGGATGCTGTCTGTAATGCTGGGAATACACGGGTCATTTTTGAGCCAGTTAGATGGTCATTTCCGACATGTCCGATCTCCGGCCCGATCGTTTCGCCGAAAAAGATAAGAAAAACGAGCGGAAGATAAGAAAATCGACTGCCGAATCGAGCGGCGAAACGATCGAACAAGAGACTTGAGCGACAAAAAACAAGCTGTGTATGCCCAGCATAAGAGTTGTTTCCAGACTTGCAGTAGTAGTTATCCAAAATGAATGCACTTGCTTGTTTTGGATGTCCTTTCCCTGTACAAACATGTTGCTCGTCTCTCTGTGGGTCATTGTGCTTCAGTCTTTGAAGAATAGAGGACAAGCAGGAGCGAGCTACAGGTCCCTGCGGCGGTACAGTAGCTGTGGGGGGGGGGGGGGGGGGGGGGGGCATGGTCTGCCAGCATGCTCAACCGCTAAAAAACAGCTGGGGGACATTTGTACTTAATTGCGAAAGGTGACCAAGAAGATCTCAAATAATTGTTTCAGGTGACCTACGCTGAAAGTGTATACAGGCCTTTACTTGCATCTTAGATAAGACAATCAAAGTTTGAAATATATCTATATTCTAATAGGCCAAGTTAAAAATCACAGCTCTAGATAAAAGAAATGTAAACGTACGGTAATTGTCTATAAAAAAAAAAAAACCTGCAATGAAGTCTGTAAAAGCCAAAATAAACGGCTTGGTTTAGTGATAGTTCCATAATGTGAGCAGCCATACAAATGTTTCTGCTAGATTTTAGGAGTCTTCCCATCGGTGATGTGCCCAGTTGGTGCTTTGCTACCTGTGCTACTTTACTTTGCATGTATGGTTTAAATGTTAGAAATTACGTCACTTTCCCAGAAGACATCAGACCTTGAACTTTTTGACTAGACAACGGAAAATCCAGAGGAGCTTTTCCCAATGAAACCTTCTGTTTCTTGGCAAAATAATATTGTTAGAGAATATATTGTGATATGAAGGCAGTTATGCATACTTTGAATTTGGTTGACAAATCCACTTTGAGAGACATAGTACTTTATTGTTTAAAGGACAACTGAAGTGAGAGGAATATGGAGGCTGCCATATTTATTTCCTTTTAAATAATATCAGTTGCCTGGCAGCCCTGCCGATCTATTTGGCTGCAGTAGTGTTTGAATAACACCAGAAACAAGCATGTGGCTAATATTTTAAGATCTGACTATAATGTCAGAAACACCTGATCTGCTGCATGCTTATTCAGGGTCTATAGCTAAAAGGATTAAAGGAAGAGGATCAGCAGGATAGCCAGGCAACTGGTATTGTTAAAAAGGAAATAAATATGGCAGCCTCCATATATCTTACTTCAGTTGCCCTTTAAAGAGAACCAGAGACGAAGCACCTTCATGTATTTTACCATATATATCAATGGGAACATGACAGTAAACACCTACCCTGCTCTTTGTTTCATTATCCTCTTGATAAATCTGCCTGTTATCAGCGCTGATAAGAATCCCCAACTGAGCATTCAGTCTAGATTTTCCGGTATGATTATAGCCGAGTCAGTCTTCTGTGATGTCTTTTCAAGCCCAAGTCAGCCCCCTTGTGGCTCTAATGTCCTGCTATTTATCCTGGAAGCAGCAAAGCAGAGCCACAAGGGGGCAGGCTTGGACTTGAAAAGACATTACAGAAGACTGACTCGGCTATAATCATTCCGTCACAAAACTAGACTGAATGCTCAGTCGGGGATTCTTATCAGAGATGATAACAGGCAGATTTAGCAGAGAGGAATGAAACAAAGAGCAGGGTAGGTGTTTACTGTCATGTTCCCATTGATATATATGGTAAAATACATGAGGGTGCTTTGTCTCCGAATCTCTTTAAGCAGACCTGTGCATTTGTTTACCATTTTCTTTAGTATTGTCTTTACATATGATTATTACACAGTATGCATGTTGTTTGGTGGTACAGGTACAGAATGACTTGAAATGTTTGATGGCTCAGTATTAATGTGCAATTCACAAATGACCCCTCCTTGTCCAAAAAAATGGATGCATTGCATTTGTCACTTCAGCAAAGATCGGCAAGAGCAATGGCAGTCAGTTATCCCATGGATGGAAATATTTTTTTTTCAATGGATCTTTAAAACAGTCAGAGTTCTCTGTGGACAGTATGGCTTTGTTCATAGGCAGTATGGTCATTGTTCATAGTCAGCTATAAGTGCAGACTGGGTTTTGGTTAATCATACTGAGTGGTAGAATGGTATTGGGAATGAAATATCTAGTCGTAGCCCTGGATTGTAAGTGTGGTTGTGAATGACTAGCGCAGTTGATTTTCTAGATGATGTAGTATTTTGATGTTAGCATCCACTTTAAATATGGCTGCCTTTCTGGTAGTAAGCTGTATAATAATATATCCCCCATGTCTGTGTACCCCAGTAAAGAGAAACAGAAGACATTCACGAATGGAGAATCTGATGGTGTAATCATTTCGGAAGACGACCTTTCCAGAGAGAGATCGGGAGTTTGTCGGGGAAACCTGTAGTGCCTTTGGAATCTGTGCAATGGATTGTGTCCTCTCGCACTGATCCAGTGTAGTACGCACACATCGGTGTTTCATAACTCCTGCTTGGCTGAAGAATACAGCTTGGGATCAAAATTCAACTTAAGCTTATTGCTCTTCTGGTGGAGTTAACCTAAAAGCTGCTCATCTAGAACCTCTTTTGTTGCTAGCTCCAGTACTAAATCAGACCTTGCAACAACCTAGGAATATAATATATGTGAACACACAAGGACACATGCCTACAAAGTCCTGTCAAGTGCTTTTCTTTTTGGACAAGGGCATATTTGCCTTCAATGTATCTCCTGGTTTACTTTAAAAAGAACTAGGAGTTGGGTCAAAACATCTTCAGAATAGCTGAACTCTCATGTTTTAGGATGATGAAAATTAATGCAGACACATTTCCTATCCTGCTTGTGATACAAGCAGTGTATATATTGAGCATATGGACTTTTTCAACCTCTAATGTAATTACCTCAACAGCTTAGGAATAAAAGACCAGCTGCGAATTTGGAATTTGGTGGCCCAATTCCTATTTATACAACCAAATACTTGGAGTGACAATCTGTTATTATTCATACCACTTGAAAACCATGAGTTAATGGAACACTACAAGCTATGAAGACAGCCATTGTGTAGAAATTTTCAGTGCTGGTGGAATACATAAAACTACATAATAGTGCTCTTGTCCATCTTTAGAGGTTTTTACAGTGGGATCAGTTCTTTTACTTGACATCTTCATTTGAAAGTAATGGAGCCTCTTAAGATTGGCTCCGTAAAGGATGTGTCTTAATATTAAACATAAAAATATGGACTGGAACTAAACTGCATCTTTGCATACAAAGTGCACCAGCCCACACCTGAATTATGAATTTGAATTATGATTGTACGTCTTGTTAGCAACTCTATTATATACTATGTTGGGGTACAACTACAGAGCATACTTTGCTTTAGAAAAAAATGGAATAAGAAAAGTCTAGTTTACCAGTATTTAGATCATTGGCATGAAGTTAAAGTGGATCCGAGATAAACGTTTACTCATTGCATAATTGTGTTCTTTTTCATATAGTTTATAGGGCATTCCTCAAGCCAAATATTTTTTTTTTTAATACTCTAATTCGCTATAAACTAAACAAGCTTCGCCCACAGCTTCAGAGTGCCTTGGCACTGTAGCAAGGGCTTATGGGAGCTCAGTCTGGGCTGGAGGAGGAGGAGGTTACTAGCCAGAGATGGCAGAGGGGAGGAGGAGAGGGGAGTGAATTTGTCATAGGCTGAGGGCTGGAGATACAGATCAGCTTGCCTGTGTTTTTAATGTGACAAACAGAACATGGCCGCTCTCATTGTATCACAGGAATAAATAATCATAAACTGTTGAAGCTGTTTGCAACTAGATTTGCTGTGTAAACTAAACTTTAGATAAGATATATAGACTAGTTATTTGTTATAGTTAGTTTTTCTTCTCGGATCCGCTTTAATGTTTTGAAGTTTAGTCAGTCCTTTATTACTGTGTGACACATCCACTCTTTCAGCATAAGCCACAAGTACAGGTTCACCAGTCAAGACTTGGCTATGCTTATAGGTTGTATTCCACAAAATATAAACAGATGGTGGCTGTAGTGAGAAAACAATGGATTTTTAAGAGCAGATTATTTGATCTTATTGCTTTTTAAAATTAACATATCTAACCTACTCGGTGTAAATGATTTCATTGTGACACGAGGATTTATTTTTTACCATCATTCTCCAACACGGATATGTTTTGGAAACTGGTCTTAAATAGGCCCTTTAAAAAAAAAATTTGCAAAAGTAGTTTGACATCTGTAAAGAGAGGTTCAATGTTTACTGTCTTAGATGTATAAATTTATCACTGAACTAATGTCAGATTTTTTTTGTTTTTGTATTTTTGCTGTAGTTTTATTTATTAAAAATATGGGCGTATGAAGATAAGTTACACACAACTAATTTTGCCTGTAGATTGGATGAGGAAATAAAGTCGCAGAAATTTTAGGTATGTTTGTTATGCTCCGAGTGTCTAATTAATGTGGCCTGCTGAACTGAAGTGAACATGTACCACAGATTCCTTAGCTTTCGTGTTCTTTATTCATTCCACCACTCATGCTTTGGCACCACATGACTACAATAAAAACTAAAAATCTATTGGGGGGTGGGGGGAAGGGAGTCATGTTAGTTGTTTATTTTCCTTTGTTTTTACTTCTTATGTTGTAGTGTTTTGACATTGTATTTATTTTTTTTACAACTTTACCAATTTAAAGTATTATTGTTTAGTCAGTTTCTAGCGTTTTTATTAAATAAGTACGATAGAACACCATTTAAATTCTGATTTACGGACGCTATACTAAATGAGTTAGTTTGCTTGAAAACATACGCCTTAAACATATGCCCGGGCGTTCTATTTCCCCAGGATTTCTGTGCAAAAAGTAATTTATTTTCATAACCTTTTTTCCTGTAACTTGCCAAAATGTGTCAAGCAAGGGTCTATTATACAGTGCAGGAGAGTACTGACTTGTATGCACAATACTGTTCACAACATATTTTGTATTGACGTGTATATCCGTCAATACCGCCAGGGAGGTTTAAGTAAAATAATAAAACTATCCTGCAAGCTCAGAAAACTTGGTTGATCCCAAGGAAGCCCTTGGAAAGCCAAGGACAATATGCTTTAAATGAGGAAAAAACAAATCCTTCTAGATTCTACGAGGCAATGACATAAAATCCGTGGATCAACATTCTGTTATTATTTAGCGGAAATGTGTGTGTATTTGTTCTTAGAAAATTTCCATTCCCTTTTTAAAGCAGTCTACTGTATCTGCTTGAAGCAGTAAAGATAGCAAAGTATTCCAAATTTTCACAGTACTGTATTCCACACTATTTCACAGTTTTTAAAGCCTTCACAGGGAATGCTATGATAATGAATCTGTAGGTTTCACACATGGCACTAGAACTAGCCGACCCATATGACTGCTGCTAAATATGTGTTTATAAGTCTTTGCTTGTGTGTGTATGTGATATAAAAGTTTTATGCATTTCTGTTGCACCGATGCATTTGCTGCAGCACTCTACAATGTACAGGGAGTTCTCAAATCACATCAGGGTCTTGTGTTATAGGAATGTGTGTAATTACACGTTTCCTTGATTCCCTATTCAAAACTAATCCTGTGTTCCACATGTGTAATTTTCACCATACTTACATGCTATACAAGGAAATTATGGGACCTGCTAAAACTATTTGTTGTGTCTTCTACCAATATAGGTCAGAATGTATAAAGAGTCTTTGTAATGTGCTCCCATTACAGGTGCAGTCAGATCATTTGTAGAGTTGCACATCTTAGGATTTATGTAGGGTACCAACCCCATCTGTTTACAATAAAACAATCTCAGAAATTCATTGTAGAGCACCAGATCTCTGAATTTTTTTTATTACATATAGCACTGCATTGGTGTGTGGGATTTACAATACCTTCACAGCATTTGTTTTTGCCAGTTTTCTCAATCATGTGCCTAAGTCAAGTTTTTTTTAGACGGCTTGCGTAATTTAAAGTCGCTGATATGGCACTGGTGATTTCACATTTGGGTAATTATGTGTACCATTAAAACTCTCTGTAGTTTAAACAGATCACGTCTGCACTTGTCCCTTACTCAGTCTGGCAAGTCTGGGGCTAATTTCAGGGGAAGTATCCATGTTTATTTCTGGGTGTTTCAGTTTTCTTCTATAACCCAAAAGCTATGCTAACACAAGAATAACATACAAACACCATGCAAGCCAGACCTGTTCTATTCTATAACCCAAAAGCTATGCTAACACAAGAATAACATACCAACACCATGCAGGCCAGACCTGTTTTATATACAGAAGTGCACATAAAATACTGACTTTATTGCATGAGAAAGCATGGCTTATCACCAGTAGTAGAGTGTGCCAAACTTAAGGTGGCCGTACACCAGGCGACTTGGCGGCCAATCGACCATCCAATTCAATTATCAAATTAGATGATAGTCGGTGCCACCAAGTGCATAATCAACCCGACAATGTGACCAATTTTGGGACAACAATCGTTTATTCTTGAGCGTGCATGCTGCAAGATGTTTTTTTCGATCGGGTGCCTGGTGGTATGACATGCAGTTTCTCGATGAGTGCGCCGAAACACCCAATGCTGTCCCCCCTAATGTAATTGTCCCCCGTGCCCAGTGTAAATGTATACATTACCTCTCCGCGGCCTCCGCTTGACCCCCGCTGGCTTCCAGGATTTCGTCTCTGCATACACGCACACCCCAAGTGGTTTCCTAGTAGGTATGTGTGTGTGACGTCACATGCACGTGATGCAATTGTTGATGCAATTTTCAGAGTCAGCAAGGTTATGAGATTGTGTTTGAGAAAAGGGGATCATCATGCAAAGCAGGTGTCAAACACAAGGCCCGTGGGCCGAATGTGGCCCTCCTTGCCAGTTTATATGGCCTTTGAGAGCTTCTAATGTGCATCATTGTAAGCCATAAAAGAACCGTACACTGCCTTCCCATCCAGAGGGTGACAGTGTTTCTGGTTGAAATAGTGTCAGTTTGTGCCTGGGTGCAGCAAACCTCCCCCTGTGAAATTAGAATGGGGCCCCCTCCTTGGATCTGAATTCTCCCATGTAGCTGGTAAGCCCACACACCCTCTGTCCACATAGCAGAATAGCGGAGCAATGTAATATTTACCTGCTCCAGCTTTGTGTTGAGTCTCTCCTGTTCCTCCTGGCAGCTGCTTGCTCTATACTTCCATACATCCAGCTCCCAATCAAATAACATGCATTCAGAGCCAGAGGAATGCAGGAGAGAGCATAGGTCTGTCAGCAGGATAAAGATTAGAGGAGACCAAAAGCAGCACTGGTACAGGCCAGTATTAAACTGCAGCAATGTGCTACTCCGCACAGGGGCGGAGTGGGGATCCAGCCCCCGCCCACCAAGTGTGAGGATGGAGGGAACTGCCTGTTTGTATCTCTGGAGGGAGAATAAAACAAAGGTAAAATTACTAATTTTAGTCATCTTTAAAAGAAAATTTTAAACAGCTGAATATATTTATACAAACATTACAATATCTCACGTGCTATAAAGACACTGTATTTTTGGTTTCATGGCATCATTACAGGAAATGTACCTTTTTATAGAAAATGTTTTACTATTTATAAATATGCAGTTTTACAAATTTTGTCTTGAATCGTCCCTTTTATAAATCATGCTCTAGTTTCCCCCCCCCCCCCCCCAAAAAAAAAAATCACTACCCTAATTTTAGACAACTGAGACAACTAAAATATAAACTATTCTTGCTGAAACATTTGCCACATTTTTATTGCTTACATGTTTCTCACTTCATAGATTTCTCTCACTTCCTGTCCCCATATAGTCCTCAGAAAGCATTTTATGTGGCACAAACAATAATAATACATCTGACTACGAGTCAGCTCTTCCTCATGCCACAAAGACTTTATTGTTTTCTGAGTTGAAGAGATTCCCTCATGTCTAGTTGCTGGTTACACCCGCTAGAGGTAAATTTAAACCGCCACATTAAAAGTGGCAAATGTAGCAAAACCCTAGAAAGATGGTCTATACTGGGGTCCTCAGACCTGTCCTGAAGCATGTTTTGTGCTTCTCCACATTAGAGCTCAGGAAAAGCTAAATGGTGTGATCTGTGTTTAGCTCGGCCGTGTTCTGCAGAGGAAATCCACAAAACATGCAGTGCTGGTGAGACCTAAAGACAGGAGCACCCTGTAAACCTTGGCTTTAAAGTGTAATACTTCAGCCTTGAAACAACTCATCTGGGAGCAGTGAGTAGCCTGGCACTGTTGTGGATATAGAGAAGACAAGTGCTTTCCTTTCTTCAGGTACACAGATCATGGAAGACACTAAAGAGAATTACCGTATTTTTTATACAGTATATACTAAACCTGGTGCGTCCATATTCCAGGAGCGTATTGTACAGTACATGTTCTCACCATTGTCCTCTTGTGTCCACTATGTGTTCCTTTCTGTCCCCCTGTGTGTGGCATCCCTTCCTGCCACCTTGTGTGATCCTCTTGCCCCATGTGTCCCCTCATGTCCTGTGTGTCTCCTCCAGCCCCCCTCTGTGGTCCTCCAGGCCCCTTGTGTCCACTCCTGTCCCCCTGTGTGTGTCTGTGTCCCCTCCTGCCCCCCTTGTGTGTGTTTCTGTGTCCCCTTCACCGCCCCTATGTGGTCCTCCAGTCCCTGTGTCCCCTTCACCCCCCCCCCCCCTGTGTAGTCCTCCAGTCCCTGTGTCCCCCTCCTGTCGTCCTGTGTGTGCCCCCTCCTGTGCATGTCCATGTGTGTGCCCCCCCCAGTCCCCATCCTGTCTTCTGTTCCTCCCTCCCCCCATGTCGAGCTCTCCCCCGGTAACAATAACTGCAGAGCAACTGACCTTTCTATGGATTCCAGCGCTGTGTGGTCCTCCGCCTCCAGCATGTCAGCTACACCTGTAAATGAAAAGTTAGCGCAGAGACACTCAGCGGCACGATCTGCAGACATCTTGGTCCCAGGAGGCTGAGATGTCTGCTCACCTACTCGGCGGCAGCCGCGGTGGTGGCAGCACGATCTGCAGACCTCTCGTCCCGGGAGGCTTCCCCTAGTGACGGCTCCTGCTAATGACTCATTGAGTAATGGGGAATGACTCATTGAATCATTCACAGGAGCCGTCTCTAGGGGAAGCTGCGCGGCTCCCCCTAGTGACGGCTCCTGTTAATGATTCAATGAGTCATTCCCCATTACCAATGAGTCGTTAGCAGGAGCCGTCACTAGGGGAAGCCTCCCAGGACGAGATGTCTGCAGATCGTGCAGCTGCCGCCGTGTAGGTGAGTGTCTCTGCGCTAACTTTTCATTTACAGGTGTAGCTAACATGCTGGAGGCAGAGGACCACACAGCGCTGGAATCCATAGAAAGGTGAGTTGCTCTGCAGTTATTGTTACCGGGGGAGCAGACCACACAGGGGGGACAAGGCAGGGAGTCCCCGACAATGCGGCGGATCGGCGGTTGGCATCTGCAGGCGGTTCTGAAGTCGGGCATTCCCTGCCTTTGGAATATAAGACGCAGGCACTTTTTCTTCCTATTTTTGGGGGAGAAAAAGTGTGTCTTGTATTACGAAAAATACGGTACATTTTACTCTTCTTATTTTGTTTTCCAAAATAACAGCTAAACTAATCGCAAGGGTACAAAAAAAACAAGAAATGGGCAAATTGAACACCTCCCAATATAACACAACTGAATAACAAGAATATCATGATATTCTTGAGCCTAAAGGTGCGTACACACATGCGACTATAGTCGTTTGAAACGATAGTTCCCCGATCCTTTCAAACGACGATCGTTTGAAAAAAAAGCAGCCAACGACCATGAAGTGTAACGACGGACGAGCTAGATCGTTCAAAACGAATGATCTAGCTTGGCGGATTTTTCCCAACAACGATCGTTTGCAAAAGTAGTACATCGTTGGAAACGATCGTTCGTACTAGGCTTGACATGCGCATTTCACTATTTCTCCATGTAATTTTTCATTTTTATGCGCAGGCGCAATAGTTACTTTTACGTGGTGTAACGTTCGTTCTAACGATGTGATCGTTACACACCTTTTAAAACTAACTTTACTTAGGTCGTTCTTTCATCAATTAAAAGTTCGTTCGTCGTTGACAACAAACGATCGTTGTCGCATGTGTGTACGTAGCTTAAGGGCCATATGCAATTCACTTTTTCACCTGAGTATTCTCCTAGGAGATACTTTCATCTTCGTTTTAAAATACCTTTCCATCACTTTTCAACTAAAAAAGTAGGTGAAAAGGTAATATCAAAATAATTTTGAGTATGTTCTTGCTTTCTGGTGGCTTAACCACTTCCCGACCACCCCCAGCCGATGGGCGGCGGCAAAGTCCGGGCCCAAACGACCGCAATACGCCCATCGGCGGGGGCGGCTGCGGGAGTGGCTATGCGGCGATCGCGTCATTCGTGACGTGATCAGCCGCCAGGGACTGGCTCCGCCCCCCGTTCGCTGTAACCCGCCGGCCGTTCGGAAGCGCCGGCGGGTTACTAGCACCCGGATCGCCGCATGTACAAAGTATAATAGGCTTTGTAATGTATACAAAGCCTATTATTCTGGCTGCCTCCTGCCCTGGTAGTCCCAGTGTCCGAGGGACCACCAGGGCAGGCTGCAGCCACCCTAGTCTGCACCCAAGCACACTGATTTCCCCCCCCCCTGCCCCCTGATCGCCCACAGCACCCCTCAGACCCCCCCCGCCCACCCCCCAGACCACTGTTTGCACCCAGTCACCCCCCTAATCACCCATCAATCACTCCCTGTCACTATCTGTCAACGCTTTTTTTTTTTTAGTCCCTAATCTGCCCCCTACTCCCTCCTGATCACCCTCCCACCCCTCAGATTCTCCCCAGACACCCCCCCCCCCCCCCGTGTACTGTATGCATCTTTCCCCCGTGATCACCTGTCAATCACCCCCTGTCACTGCCACCCATCAATCAGCCCCTAACCTGCCCCTTGCGGGCAATCTGATCACCCACCCACACCAATAGATCGCCCACAGATCCGACATCAGATCACCTCCCAAGTGCAGTGTTTACATCTCTTCTCTCCTCTAAACACCCACTAATTACCCATCAATCACCCCCTATCACCACCTGTCACTGTTACCCATCAGATTAGACCCTAATCTGCCCCTTGCGGGCACCCAATCACCCGCCCACACCTCAGAACGCCCTCAGCCCCCAGCCCTGATCACCTCGCTAGTGCATTGCTTGCATCTATTTCCCCCCTCTAATCACACTTTGAGACACCCATCAATCACCTCCTGTCACCCCCTAGCACACCTACCCATCAGATCAGGCCCTAATTTGCCCCGTGTGGGCTCCTGATCACTCGGCCAAACCCTCAGATCCCCTTCCGATCACCTCCCCAGTGCATTGATTGCATCTATTTTCCCCTCTAACCCCCCCCCCCCCCCCCCTGAGACACCCATCAATCACCTCCTGTCACCCCCCCTAGCACTCCTATCCATCAGATCAGGCCCAAAACATCCTGTCATCTAAGAGGCCACCCTGCTTATGACCGGTTCCACAAAATGTGCCCCCTCATAGACCACCTGTCATCAAAATTTGCAGATGCTTATACCCCTGAACAGTCATTTTGAGAAATTTGGTTTCCAGACTACTCAGTTTTGGGCCCGTAAAATGCCAGGGCAGTATAGGAACCCCACAAGTGACCCCATTTTAGAAAGAAGACACCCCAAGGTATTCTGTTAGGTGTATGATGAGTTCATAGAAGATTTTATTTTTTGTCAAAAGTTAGCAGAAATTGGATTTTTATTGTTTTTTTCACAAAGTGTCATTTTTCACTAACTTGTGACAAAAAATAAAATCTATGAACTCACCATACCCCTAACCGAATACCTTGGGGTGTCTTCTTTCTAAAATGGGGTCACTTGTGGGGTTCCTATACTGCCCTGGCATTTTAGGGGCCCTAAACCGTGACCCCTTAGCGCACCTAGGCTGCAAAAAAGTGTCACACATGTGGTATCGCCATACTCCGGAGAAGTAGTATAATGTGTTTTGTGGTGTATTTTTACACATACCCATGCTGGGTGGGAGAAATCTCTCTGTAAATGGACAATTGTGTGTAAAAAAAATAAAAAATGTGTCATTTACAGAGATATATTTCTCCCACCCAGCATGGTTATATGTAAAAATACACCACAAAACACATTATACTACTTCTCCTGAGTACGGCGATACCACATGTGTGACACTTTTTTGCAGCCTAACTGTGCTAAGGGGCCCAAAGTCCAATGAGTACCTTTAGGATTTCACAGGTCATTTTGAGACATTTGGGTTCAAGACTACTCCTCACGGTTTAGGGCCCCTAAAATGCCAGGGCAGTATAGGAACCCCACAAGTGACCCCATTTTAGAAAGAAGACACCCCAAGGTATTCTGTTAGGTGTATGATGAGTTCATAGAAGATTTTATTTTTTGTCAAAAGTTAGCAGAAATTGGATTTTTATTGTTTTTTTCACAAAGTGTCATTTTTCACTAACTTGTGACAAAAAATAAAATCTATGAACTCACCATACCCCTAACCGAATACCTTGGGGTGTCTTCTTTCTAAAATGGGGTCACTTGTGGGGTTCCTATACTGCCGTGGCATTTTAGGGGCCCTAAACCGTGAGCAGTAGTCTAGAATCCAAATGCCTCAAAATGACCTGTGAATAGGACGTTAGGCCCCTTAGCGCACCTAGGTTGCAAAAAAGTGTCACATGTGGTATCGCCATACTCAGAAGAAGTAGTATATTGTGTTTTGGGGTGTATTTTTACACATACCCATGCTGGGTGGGAGAAATCTCTCTGTAAATGGACAATTGTGTGTAAAAAAATCAAACAATTGTCATTTACAGAGATATTTCTCCCACCCAGCATGGGTATGTGTAAAAATACACCCCAAAACACATTATACTACTTCTCCTGAGTACGGCGGTACCACATGTGTGGCACTTTTTTGCACCCTAAGTGCGCTAAGGGGCCCAAAGTCCAATGAGTACCTTTAGGATTTCACAGGTCATTTTGCGACATTTGGTTTCAAGACTACTCCTCAAGGTTTAGGGCCCCTAAAATGCCAGGGCAGTATAGGAACCCCACAAATGACCCCATTTTAGAAAGAAGACACCCCAAGGTATTCCGTTAGGAGTATGGTGAGTTCATAGAAGATTTTATTTTTTGTCACGAGTTAGCGGAAAATGACACTTTGTGAAAAAAAACAATTAAAATCAATTTCCGCTAACTTGTGACAAAAAAAAAAAAAATCTTCTATGAACTCACCATCCTCCTAACGGAATACCTTGGGGTGTCTTTTTTCTAAAATGGGGTAATTTGTGGGGTTCCTATACTGTCCTGGCATTTTAGGGGCCCTAAACCGTGAGGAGTAGTCTTGAAACGAAATTTCTCAAAATGACCTGTGAAATCCTAAAGGTACTCATTGAACTTTGGGCCCCTTAGCGCAGTTAGGGTGCAAAAAAGTGCCACACGTGGTATCGCCGTACTCAGGACAAGTAGTATAATGTGTTTTGGGGTGTATTTTTCCACATACCCATGCTGAGTGGGAGAAATATTTCTATAAATAGACAATTGTGTGTAAAAAAAATCAAAAGATTGTCATTTACAGAGATATTTCTCCCACCCAGCATGGGTATGTGTAAAAATACACCCCAAAACACATTATACTACTTCTCCTGAGTACGGCAATACCACATGTGTGGCACTTTTTTGCAGCCTAACTGCGCTAAGGGGCCCAAAGTCCAATGAGCATCTTTAGGCTTTACAGGGGTGCTTACAATTAGGCACCCCCCAAAATGCCAGGACAGTGAACACACCCCACAAATGACCCCATTTTGGAAAGTAGACACTTCAAGGTATTCAGAGAGGAGCATAGTGAGTCAGTGGCAGATTTCATTTGTTTTTTGTCGCAAGTTAGAAGAAATAGAAACTTTTTATTTTTTATTTTTTTTGTCACAAAGTGTCATTTTCCACTAACTTGTGACAAAAAATAAAATCTTCTATGAACTCACCATGCCTCTCACTGAATACTTTGGGATGCCTTCTTTCCAAAATGGGGTCATTTGGGGGGTATTTGTACTATCCTGGAATTTTAGCCCCTCATGAAACCTGACAGGTGCGCAGAAAAGTCAGAGATGCTTGAAAATAGGAAAATTCACTGTTGGCACCATAGTTTGTAAACGCTATAACTTTTACCCAATCCAATAAATATACACTGAATGTTTTTTTTTTTTTATCAAAGACATGTAGCAGAATAACTTTCGCGCTCAAATGTATAGGAAATTTTACTTTATTTGAAAAATGTAAGCAAGTTAAAAAAAGTCATTTTTTTGACAAAATTCATGTCTTTTTTGATGAATATAATAAAAACTAAAACTCGCAGCAGCAATCAAATAGCAGCAAAAGAAAGCTGTATTAGTGACAAGAAAAGGAGGTAAAATTCCTTTAGGTGGTAGGTTGTATGAGCGAGCAATAAACCGTGAAAGCTGCAGTGGTCTGAATGGAGAAAAAGGCTCTAGTCCTTAAGGGGTGAAAAGACTGTGGTCCTCAAGTGGTTAAAAGGCATTTTATTTGCACGTTTAAAAATATCACCTAGGTGAAAATTAAGGAGAAAAAATAAAGTGCATATGGGCCTAAGTCTTAAAGCAGATGGCCATTATATTTTTCCCTTCCTGTCAGTCACCTCAAGGTGCCCCTTCCCAATAAAACCCATGCTATGTACCTAATCAGCAGTGAAGACATGCCACATATTTCAGACAGGTCTAGGATCTTCTGGAAGCAGGATGCAGTGGCCTAGCATACAACAGTGCTTTCTGGGAGTAGAAGTGGCTTATGGTATCTACCACATATCTTCCATATGGAACATGAGAGAAGGGACAAGGTGATGTGTTTGAGGGGGTTGACCTGTCAATCTCTGCTCTCCCATTAATTCCTAATAGATTCAAAAAAGGGTTTGATTTTTTTATGGTTACCTATAACCTCCAAGTCTCTGTGAATAAGAGACACCAGGAAACCAACGGTGCAGTATCGCTAGACAAAGGTATGTAGGCCCACATGTATAAGTAATACACTTACAAGGGTGGGTTGCAAAACTTGCACTGAAGTGAAATTCCTTACCTTCCCAGAACGACAAACCATTATTTAATGGAAACAGTTATATTTATTCATGCACGGTAGACAATGCGTTTCATGGGTCTTGGCCCGCTTCCTCAGTTCAATATAAGTGCCTACAATAAAAACATACAGTATGTATTAATGCGCTAACAAAAAGTTCACATTATAATTCTTAGTTCATATAGGGCCCAAAATTAACAATGATCTGGGTTATGTATGTGCATACACCTTTGCCACAAAGGATCTGTTTAACCATCTAAATTGTAATAGTATACAAATCTGGATAGAATGCAATAGAATTATCATAAGCTATATATCTACTGACGATATATAATCACACCAATATGCTGTAAAGTGTAAATATATATCATATGGTACTATCTGCATAAAGTGCATGTGCAAGAGAAATACTGGGTATGTGCAAAATTCTGTTTATAAAATTTGTTCAAGCCAGTGAATGTGCAATGATGCATAATGTTGCAAGAAGTGCATGTGCAAATAATGCATACATTATATTGCAAAGTGCATGTGTATAATTTGGTAACAAGGTTGCATGTTCAATATAAATAATAATCGCAGTAAACGCATTAGGCATAATAAAATACCGTGTGACATTGTAAAAACAACAACCGGTTGCTCTGCATGGTGACATTGTAAAGTTCAATTGCAAGTGTAATGTAAGTGCTTAAACCAATGTGCATGTGCAGTAAAGTTTAAACGTAAAATGTTTAGAAACCGCAAGGTACTGGTGAAGTGGAAGCCTTGGATACTATAACCATACCATTGTGCTTGCTTCAAAAAAGGCAGTGAGTAGTTTGTCTTTAAATGGTTTAAATTACTAGTAAGTACCTTTTTATGCATGTGCATAATTTTGTTACAAATAATGCATAAATTATATTGAAAAGTGCATGTGCATAATTTGGTAACAAAGTGCATGTGCAATATAAATAAATAGCAGTAAAAAAGCATTGTGCATGATACAATATCATGTGACATTTTAAAAAGAACAGGTTGCTCTGCATAGCGAACACGGTAAATCCAGCGCTGGAGACTTGGGCGCAGCCGGCGCCACCATAGGCTGTAATAGGAACTACGGCTATCGCAGGCACAAGGAGTAACTTCAGCGCCGTCAGAAGACGGACCTGAAGTTGCTTTTAAAACAATAATTCGGCTTCCAGCTATTGCTGGAAGCCGAATTATTTCATTCCCCCACTATCCATGTCGGCCTGGAGGGGGAATAGTAATTAACACGGCCCGGACTTGTGCGGCAGCAGGATCAGCCATATACTGGCTGTGTCCTGCACCCAAGTCTCCGGCGCCGTTCTCTCTCGTACGCCTGCATAGTGACATTGGAAAGTGCAAAGGCACTAATGCTTAATCCAAAGTGCGTGTGCAGTAAAGTTTAAAGTAAACTATTTAGCATTTTAATAATAGATTAAAGTGTGGTCAAGGGTTAAGTCTACAAGTTAAGCAAAGGCCAATTGTACAGGATAATGTAACTCCAATAGGAGAATAAATGTAAGGCGAGTATGTAAGGGGGTCCTTTTTAATGTAAGAGGTGAGGGATTGACAGAGAAAAAAAATTAACTTTAATTTATTTTGTACTTATCGGCTGCAATCGCACAATTCAGCTGTAGAATATTTGCAGTGAACATCAAAAAATAAACACGAGGAGGTTGCGAAGAGTGGAAGAGGAGGAGAAGGCAGCTAACAGCACACACTACAGGTAAAAGCAGATGAGAGAGAAGTTGGGAAGGGATGGAAAAGGATAACCTGATCTGAGATTGTTGAAGATGGGAATGTTAAATATCAGTGCTCAACCTCTGTATAGTTTTAAAAGGAGAGTATTCTAGACATTTTTAAACTAACCATAGAAGTTCATTTTTGTCTTCAGGTATTAAACCAACAATCACATAGGACCAGCATACCCTCTGAAGACTATAACATGTACATCGCAGAGCAATGTTCGCTAAATTAAGGTCTTATTGACTATTAGCCCTGCTTCATCTGGAAGACATTTTGATAGAGCAATTAATATTTCTGTTTCACCGCTGGGCCATAGTGATGTAATATCAACCAATCTGCCCCAGTGGAAAATTTTTAATTTTTTTTTTTTTGCTAAGAACAATTTTCAACAAACTGTGGTGTGCTAATGTGTAACCTTGCCTGTGCCCTCAACCTTACTTGATATCCTTGACTTTGTCTGATATCTGCTGGCAACTCCCCTCAACCTTGTCTGATACACAAACTTGGGTTGAGAAACCGACAACAAACATGCTGGCAGTTGGGTTATGACCCTCACCCCACTCAGGCATAAGGTAGCCATTAGGATCTTACGAGTCACTCTCCAAAAGATAAAGAAATGACGATTATGTAAAACATCAGAACCAACCTCTATGAGGCAATGAAAATAAAGTAGTAAGGAATAAAAAGTTTAAATTTAGTTTAAGATGGGATGGTAAGAACCACTTACATTCCAATACATGGCCGCATACCACAGATGAAGCCAACAGTTGTATTAATTGCACTTAGACAATGCATTTCACTGGCAGACTTGCTGGACCTTCAAGTCCTTCTCTGCCAGTAATTGGCCGAAAGGTAGCCGAAGCACTGTGGGTTCCCTTATGATAAATAAAGGTAAATCCTCAAGGACCAGCACACTCCAACAGTACTTCTGCAAATACAATTGTGTTTTTATTCAAAATTTTCTTCAGTTACACAAGTGAACACTGACACATCTAGGAAATACCTCAGCAACAAGATAGTCATCAAAGACAACCAAAGTCAATAAAAAAGATAATTAATTTGGCTATATAGTTGTAGAATACAGTAGATTCCAGGTCAGTTTATAACCTGCCTAGAAGATAACGGCAATAGACACTGGCCTAGAGCTGCTTTGGGCAAAAAGCCTATCTTCAAGACAAAAAACCAAGGGCCTCAAAATATTCTACAACTATCGCCACACTATCTAGTGGAATTGAGCATTTTGATGGACTTTGGTTCTTGTTGATGACAATGGCCTCTATTCATAAACAGCAGTGCGATAAAGAAATCTTGTCGGGAAAATACCGCACTCGGTATTTTCCCGGTCTGTGTGCTAATTCATAAACATTTTCCCAGCTGCCCTTGGAGGTCGGTAAATTACTGCAGCCCATTTAGCGGTAGAGCAGAGCAGTGTCTCGATTCTCTCTTTGCCCTGCAGAAATGAATCACACAGACGGCTCTCTGGGCGTACGAGAGAGAACGGCGCCGGAGACTTGGGCGCAGGACACAGCCAGTATATGGCTGATCCTGCTGCCGCACAAGTCCGGGCCGTGTTAATTACTATTCCCCCTCCAGGCCGACATGGATAGTGGGGGAATGAAATAATTTGGCTTCCAGCAATTGCTGGAAGCCGAATTATTGTTTTAAAAGCAACTTCAGATCCGTCTTCTGATGGCGCTGAAGTTACTCCCTGTGCCTACGATAGCCGTAGTTCCTATTACGGCCTATGGTGGCGCCGGCTGCGCCCAAGTGTCCAGCGCTGGATTTACCGTGTTCGCTCTCTGGCTCTCTCCACAGATGACTCAGACAGATGAGTCACACAGTCTTTCCCTGCCTGCTTAAATGATTCACACAGAGGGCTCTCTGGCTCTCTCCACTGATGACTCAAACAGACTTCGGCTCTCTGCACTTTTGCATTCATCAGAGCTGTCGGTAAGGTGTTAAGACCTCACCAGAGGTGTCGGTAACTACCTCCAGGCTTACCGCTTGTTGAAGGCTTTATGAATTGACATTTGCTGACAATTTACTGACGTGTTGTCGGTAACTGCAGCCAAGTCGGTAATTTATCTCCCTGGACGGTAATGTCAGATTTTCATGCAGTAACAGCCTTTATGAATTGACACATTGCTAAGTGGTCGGTAAAGTCTGCTGTTTTCAGCATTACTGCATGAGGTAATGCTTTATGAATCAAGGCCTATGTTGTTGCTGAGGTATTCCCTGGATGTCTTAAGCCCCATCTACACCATGGGACATTGAAGCGATCCGGCGGCTCGAATAGCCGCCGGATCGCCTCTTCCGCGTGCCCGCCGCGCGTGCGCCGCATTCGATTCCCCGCTCGTCCCCGCCGGCGCCGCTTATCTTCCGCTCGATTCCCTGCCATTGTCCCCTCGCGGGGATCGAGCAGGGAATCGGCGGTGCGAAGATCCGTCCTGCCGGATCTTATCAAGGAGCATCGCGGCCGCATCTACGTGTGTAGATGCGGCTTTAAGGTGTTCAAAAGTACTGTTGATTTACCAATTGGCCTCCTGCCTGGTGCTCTGGTGGACTGACCTTGCACCTCATTTTTAGGTAAAGGGGTGAGGAAAACCCTTGTCGTCATATCATTACAATACAGGCTTACAGTACTTTTTTTAAACAGGTACATTTTTATTAAGTTTCCATTCACATACAGAGATGGATGCAGGTAGAAACTACTTGCCACCACAAGCACAGTATAGGTCAGCATTACCCATATACCCGTATGCATTTTGTTGACATGAAGTGGGAACACGATTTAATATCACGGACGATAAATTGCTTATACTCTATGGGTACCCCTCACATACCAGGTATATAATTGGTAGACAGTGCAGCTTCCAAAGAAAAAGATTGCTATATTAATAACGTGTTCTATTTTAAATCTAGTAACACAAGCTCAATTACTGTCTGCCAAAATGATCATTCGTAATTGGGTTGACCATTAAGCAGCAGTTGTACACTGATTTGCAAGCAGCATGTTCTGTTACTTGGAAGGGGGAGGGTAGAGATGAACAGGATGCACCCTGCTGTTGGCATTTTTTACCGGAGATGATCACAAATGGTCTGAGGTGACAGATTTATTGTCTGTCCATAGCCATCACATCTATGCTAAAGTTGGAAACCATTGTAAATTAAGATGTTGTTCAGAATCAGTTTATTCGCCGAGTACGACAGGCATCGCACCCGGAATTTTTTGTGGTACGCACGGCATGGAAAAGTTTGTTACATGTGAAAGGGGCATTTAGACAATAGAAAGACAGAGATATAGAGAATGCAAAATAATACTAATAATAACAACTATATTGTTTAAGCAGCAGCGAGATTACATAACAGACATAACTTGATAAAGGGTGCAACTTGATTTGGGCCGCAGTGTGAGACTATCTTGTTTCTCGAGGGTGGTAGCTCGAGTACAGCAGACAGACGGCTTGGGGAAAGTATTTAAATGTCTGGTGGTCTTGGTAGGGACGGATCTGTAGCGGCGACCCAAAGGCAGGCGGTCAAAGTAGCGACTGCCGGGGTGGGAGGGGTTGTTCCGTATTTTATTTGCTCTCGACCACAGTCTAGAGGTGTGTAGGAGGTCCAGAGGTGGAAGGGATGACCCAATGATTCTCTCTGCAGTATTGATTACTCTCTGGAGCTTGAGTCTGTCACTCGCAGTGGCGCCTGCATACCATACGACTATGGAGGAGCAAAGTATAGACTCAATGGTGACAGTGTAAAAAGTTGTCATCAGTTCCCGCAGCATCCCAAATTTCCTCAGCTGCCTCAGGAAGAATAGCCTCTGCTGGGCCTTCTTCTGAACCTTGGTGGTGTTCTCAGCCCACTTCAAGTCATTGGTGATTGTGGCACCTAGAAAGCGGACACTCGACACCCTGGAGATGTCGGTGTCTTCAATGGAGACTGGGTCGAGTGTGTGGGGGCGCCTCTGCTCACAGTCCACAGAGCCCTGTGCTGGTAGCACAATGAAAGTCTCTGCAGTCCATGCAAATACAGCACTAGCAGGCAGGAGAAGGTCATGCATGGTGCCAAACACCTTTGAGTTAAGAATTTTTACAAAAACTTTGCACTAGCTACTGAATACCCAGATAGCTCATAGTGACCCAGAACCACTAGGAATGTATGAAGGGCTAAAAAAATAATGAAAAGCCCTTTTATTACAAAATGATGTTAAATATAACTGTATGGCCTGGTGCACACCAAAAAACGCTAGCAGATCCGCAAAATGCTAGCAGATTTTGAAACGCTTTTTCTTCTTTTTCTGTAGCGTTTCAGCTAGCATTTTGCGGTTTTGTGAAGCGTTTTTGGTGTAGTAGATTTCATGTATTGTTACAGTAAAGCTGTTGCTGAACAGCTACTGTAACAAAAAACGCCTGCCAAACCGCTCTGAAGTGCCGTTTTTCAGAGCGGTTTGCGTTTTTCCTATACTTAACATTGAGGCAGAAACGCATCCGCAATCCAAAATCTGCAGCAGCCCGGGAGTATGCGTTTCTGCAAAACGCCTCCCGCTCTGGTGTGCACCAGCCCATTGAAATACATTACCCTAGCGGATCCACACCCGCAAGCGGATCGCAAACCGCAGCCGCACCGCTCTGGTGTGCACTAGGCCTACCTTCTTAAAAAAGAAGATATTTGCAATAATTCAACTTTAAAATGAACCTAAACCCTTGCACAGGACACAAAGAAAACAGAAGGGCACCGTGTGTTTCTAGAGAGAAAAGCCTGTCTGGTTCCCGCTCATCTGTAAGTAATCACAAGTGTAATTTGATCTTTCAGCTGTCAGCACAAACACAGCTAATATTTAAAGAGACACTGAAGCGAAAAAAAAATTATGATATTATGACTTGTATGTGTAGTACAGCTAAGAAATAAAACATTAAAATCAGATACATCAGTCTAATTGTTTCCAGTACAGGAAGAGTTAAGAAACTCCAGTTGTTATCTCTATGCAAACAAGCCATTAAAGGTAGCCATACACTGGTCGATGTGCCATTAGATCGACCAGCTGACAGATCCCTATCTGATCGAATCTGATCAGAGAGGGATCGTATGGCTGCCTTTACTGCAAGCAGATTGTGAATCGATTTCAGCCTGAAACCGATTCACCATCTGCTGAGCTGCTCCTGCCGCCTGTCCCCCCCCCCCCCGTATACATTACCTGACGCTGGCTCCCGGGCATCTTCTCCGCATTGCACGGCTCTGTTCCGGATCCATTACGGCGCTTCCTGTGTTACTCCGTGACCAGGAAGTTCAAATAGAGCGCCCTCTATTAGAACTTCCTGGTCACTGCAGTGACACAGGAAGCGCCGGGATGGATGGAGCTGGAACAGAGCCGTGCAGCACGGAGAAGACGCCCGGGAGCCAGCCTCAGGTAATGTATACCTGATCGGATCGGCCGCCGCTAGCGACGCGCACTTTACCCGCGGGCGATCGAGGGTAATTTCCCGCGCGGCGCGATCGACGGACCGATCCGATTCCGGGAGGGAATCGGATCGGCGGCTGCGTTTACTGCGAACGATTGGCAGCAGATTCGATCCCAGGATCGAATCTGCTGTCGAAACGGCCGGGAATCGAGCCAGTGTATGGCTACCTTAACTCTCCGACTAAGTTTAGTCCTGGAGAGGGCTGTTATCTGACTTTTATTATCTCAACTGTTTTCTTTTTCTCTGCTAGAGGAGAGGTCATTAGTGCACAGACTGCTCTGAAAGAATCATTTTGAATGCTGAGTGTTGTGTAATCTGCACATATTATAGAATGATGCAATGTTAGAAAAAACACTATATACCTGAAAATAAAAATATGAAAATATTTTCTTTGCTGCTAATCTTCTAGTAATTATTCATAGTACACAACCAATTCACTATATCATATATTTTTTTTCGCTTCAGTGTCTCTTTAAACACAGGATGTTAACCCTTTCTCTGCTTCCATGAAACCAGGAAGTAGCCATACTGCAGATTTATTGTAGGTGTTCTATAAACTGTAACAAAGAAATGCTTTTCTTTAAAGGTTATTATATTGTTGCTCATCTTTTAGAGCAGAGAGGAAGTTCTGAGTTCAGGTCCATTTTAAGAGAGCAAATGTGGTTTCCCATGATGCTCTGTGAAATAGATAAGCTATAGGCTCACTATACATCAGCGCTTCTTGGTGTGTCTGGCTTTCAGGGGCATAAAGAAATAATTTACAGAAGTTCTTCCAGAACTTTCTATACCTGCTCATTTGGACTTAAATCTGGGGAATCTGATGAACAAAGAAAACTTGATTCATCAGTCCTGACAACCTTGTAACATTGCTCTATGGTCGTTTCAATTGTAACTGGCCCAATGTAGGGGGCTTTGCAGCTCTGACTGTGGCTAAGGAGTCCCATACACAGGAGCATGGAATATTTTTATTTTTTTAAGTTGAAATTTTTCAAGCTATAATAAACATATCAATCAACCCAATCCCCCCTCCCTGCCACCCCACCTGCCCAATGACTCAATGCACTGCATGAACATTTACAGGAGACACCCATCACATCTGCCTGTTACACCACAAGGTCAACCGTAGCAAACATCACCCATACCGCCGGGTTTATATATGCTCATACTGAGGAGCTGCCCACAACATTGTGCAAGTCTGTATACTCCAGCTAATACAGCCAGATCGTATCAAACTTAGTAGGGCACTTACGATTCAGGTAGGTGAGCTAGTATCATGTCATGGCTTTGTTCATTCTTTTAGCACATGAGGAGATGGACGGGGTAGTGTCAATGCCTCATCTATAGAAGACCTCATGCCTGCCATAAAAGCACATAATCTTGACCAAGACAATGCCGTGTGAGGAGAGGGTCGATTCAGTATATAGTCCTAAAAGGAGTGATTTAGGATCGACCACTATCCTCTCACCCATCACCTCCGTCATAACTCGGACCAATTTGGACCAGTAATCTCCAATAACTGGGCAGCTCCACAATGTAAGGACTGGCAGATCTCTTGCCTTCCTTCAGTTCTTATGCCCCAATCTACCACCACGCTCTTCACCTATAGACAAGCCCCCTCGTGAATGGGATATGGAGTCATGCCTACCTGACTATGGTTACCCCCAGGAATCAGCATGCAAAGCATAGGGACTGAGGCCAGGAAGACAGAAGAAGCACCAGAATCCACAAAGCAAGACTATGCAGAGTAATATCATGTAATAGAGCAGGATGCACTAGTGGAGGAGACTACACAGGTCACAGCAGGAGCTAGGAAGATACAGCAAGGTAGTGAGCAGACAGCTGTCAAATCTACAGGAGCTATGATGATACAACAAGGTAGTGAGCAGGCAGCTGTCTGCTCTACGGGAGCTATAGACTGGAGAGCAAGATTCCTCACAGCGACCGCAGCTCTGAGCTACCGATAACCACCACAATAAACAAGACACAGTGGTTGCTCAGTGCGACCGCAGCGTTGAGCATCTGATGTCCACCACACTGAATAGACAGGGACAGACATACAGGAAGGAATGTTTGCCAATCTAATCGCTGCCCCAGCAATAGCAAACATCCACACAGGCACAGACAAGAAAAACAGTAAGGAGCGTAACTAATAGCAACTGCAGCTATAGCCTTGTCCACAGGATCAGAACTAGCTGGAACGCTAGCTGCGTCCAGACTAGCAGGACTAGAAGGACTATGAAGTCCACAGGATCAGAACTAGATAGAGAACTAGCCAATCACCACTGTAGTGAGGCTGCATCCAGGCTAGCAGGGCTGGAAGGACTTTGCTGTACCCCCACAGGTACAGCAAACGTCCACAAGCAAAACAAGAAAATTCCTGATTCAAACATGGACCCCAGCAGAGAGCTCTAGCAGAGTTGAACGCTATGACAGGCAAGGTGTGAGAGGAGGAGGAAACTTTTCTATGAACATTACCCAATGAGAGCAGGCATGCAAATGCCCACACAGCTGAATGGTAATCACTCAATCCTGTGCTAGCCTGATTGAAGAGTACAGGCTGACTGGATGGAAAGGACTCTCATTACAAATGCATGCAATATTGTGCTGCAACATGCATGTAGGGACTTCATAGCTGTCTGGCTGCAGTTCAACAGCAGCAAGCCATAGGTGGATTCATGAAAGCATCCTAAGCTGCTCTGAACTGCAGAGTGATTGCAGATGGCAATGACACTTATTGCAAATGCAATCAAAACTAAACAACTAAATGCATGCAGAGAAATCAGAACTGCTTGGTTGCAGTTCCACTGCAACCAACAAGACATGCTACAGGAGAGATCCTGACACACAGCATGTGGAAGAAATCCCCAGCATCAGTGTTACATTTGGGACACACCTCTGACCTGTCAGGGAAATCTGAATGCAGCTGCCGAGGTGTATGGTGGGCGCGATAAATCAGGTGAACGTCTCTGTCCGAGGCAGAGGTAAGCACCCCACTCATACCAAGAAGATGGAATACTTAAAGGGAACCTGCACTGAGTAAAATGATTTAAAATAAACACGAGGTAACTTCAAATGAACATTACATAGTTACCTTGCCATCAGTTCCTCTCAGAAGCTCACCATTTTCTTCTTACAGTGATCAATTCCAATTCTGACAACATTTTGTCAGAACTGAAATATATCAGTTGCTGTCAGTTACAGCTGAGAGGAGAACTGATGTGTCCATGTTTCCCTATGGCTCAAGTGGGCGATGTTACAGTTTAACTGTGCTGACCAGAAAGCTGTTATGGTGTAATGGCCATTTTCAAAATGGAGGACAGAGTATTCCATTGATCACAGTGGACAAACAGGACAGGAAAAAGATTGAGGAGTAGACTACACAGGAGGTAAGTATGACTTGTGTATGTTTATTTTGACTTTTAATTTTCAGTTCAGGTTTTCTTTAAGTAAAAGGTTTAAAATGCATCTCATTGGCTTCTACCCCATTAATCACAAGGTGCAGCCTTGCACAACTACTGTGGCCAGCAGCGATCGGGTCCTAGATGGAATAAGAGATGCAGCCTCTCACCCTGGATGGATGCGTGACAGTGTCAGCACTCACTAGGCGTATTGGTGCATCCACGCCTTCGTCAGGTTCCCTACGCATTGGATATCCTGAAACACTGGCTTTTCGCCTTGGATATCCTTTTAATGTAATTGATTTATATTGGCAAAGAAAATCTGTCTCCTGATGTCTAATGCCTGGTACACACAATGTAATTCCCACCAGATCAACAGTTCGAATTAATAATTTTCTGCATGTCCAATCAAAATGAGCAATAATTAAAGAATGTGGCTTTGGTGGGACTACAGGTTTAGGAAACAGGAAAACTGTATACTTACCTTTCAGCAGTTTTCCTTTCCTGGTGCAACTCCATGACAGCATACAAATGGGCAGTTCCTCCTCCCATCTGCCCTACAGGACCTCCCTGAAGCTTTTAAATGTATCCCCCTCCCAGGGGCGTAGGAATAGGCCCTGCAGCCCCTGCGCCCGCGGGGGGGCCCGCCCCCCCCCCTGGGGCCCGCTCGGGGCCGTTTTGTGGGTGCTGGAGGGGTGGCAGCATGAGGGGAAAGCCTTGCCCACAGTCGGCGGGGAGAGGGGTAGTTCCCCCCTCTCCCTCACCTCGGGGCTCTCCCCTCTGCGCTCCCCTCCAGCTCGTAAGTGTCTGTGGGGCTGTGGTGGGCAGCGAGCGGCGGGCAGATACATACCTGCTTCCGTGCTTTCCATCGGAGACTTCTCCCTCTAGCGGCTGACGTCACTTCCGGAAGTGACGTCAGCCGCTAGAGGGAGAAGTCTCCGATGGAACGCACGGAAGCAGGTATGTATCTGCCCGCCGCTCGCTGCCCACCACAGCCCCACAGACACTTACGAGCTGGAGGGGAGCGCAGAGGGGAGAGCCCCGAGGTGAGGGAGAGGGGGGAACTACCCCTCTCCCCGCCGACTGTGGGCAAGGCTTTCCCCTCATGCTGCCACCCCTCCAGCACCCACAAAACGGCCGCGAGCGGGCCCCGGGGGGGGGGGGGGGCCCGCTCAGAAAATCTGCAGGGGGGCCCGGTGGGGCCTAGTTACGCCCCTGCCCCCTCCCATATCCCAGCATTCTTTAACTTTGAACACCGAGACGGCCCAGGGTGGGTTTGTATGCTGTCATGGAGTTGCACCAGGAAAGGAAAACTGCTGAAAGGTAAGTATACAGTTTTCCTGTTTCCCTGGTGCCTCCATGACATCATACAAATGGGCCTTAACTAGCATACGAACAAAAAATGGGAGGGGAAACACTTATGATGCTGACCACACTTTAATATGAAATCAAAATTATTCCACTTTTTTTTTTTTTCTAACCATTATTCACACAGTAGAATGTACAGCTGAAGAGATAATAGATTTACCAAAATTAACAGTTGAGAGAGCTGTGATAATGTGAAATAAAAGTATTACTGGTAGCCCAATTGGCCGCCTTGCAAATTGTCTCAATAGACACTTGTCCATAAGCTGCCCACGAGGTAGACATCCCTCTAGTGGAGTGTGCTGATAGTACCTGCGGAATCTCAAGTTCGAGAACCTTGTAGGCTCTTTGAATAAATGTCACTACCCATCTAGCAATAGTTCTAGTAGCAGCTGCCTGACCCTTCCTCTGTCCATAAGTTACCACAAACAACCTTTCAGTCTTTCTGAAGGACTTAGCTCTTTGAATATATTCTTTCAGAGTGGACACCGGATCCAAGGGATGTAAACAAACTGAATCTTCAGGGTCTTTAAACACAGGTAAAGCCCACTCCTGATTGAAGTGTTTTGCTGTTGATACCTTAGGTATAAAAGCTTGCACAGGCTAAAGGTTTACTCTATCTCTGAAAAATACTGTGAAAGGTTCCTCTGAACTAAGAGCTTGTAACTCTGACATTCTTCTCACAGACACTATGGATATAAGGAAGGCAGTTTTCAAGGTTAGATTTGTTATAAAACAGTCCTGCAACGGAAAGAAGGGTTTAGTAGAAAGAAACTTCAAGACTAATGGCCAGTCCCATTTTGGAAATCTTGGTACTCTGGGAGGCCTGATTGTCAATATCGCTTTAAAGAATTGCCTAGCCATTGGTTCCTCGGCCCAAGAACCACCAAGAATCGCTGACAGAGCAGACACTTGCCCTTTAAGAGTACTGTATGCCAGTCCCATCTTTACTCCTTTATCAAGGAACAGCAATATTTCTCCCACTTTTGGTTGAAATGGATCAAACTTCTGTGCTTTAGCAAATTCAGCGAATTTTTGCCACACTCTATTGTATGATGACATTGTAGTAGCTTTTCTTGCTGCCAACAAGGTAGAAACTACCTGTTGGGGACACCCAGATCTTAAGAGCCTATCCCTTTCAACCTCCAGTCCATGAGTCGTAGTCTTTGTGGATTTGGATGAGCAAATCCTCTCTGCGGAAGATGATCTATCCTGCAAGGCAAAGGCAGAGGTAGTTCCAGGACTAATAACTTCAGGAGAAGAAACCATGGTCTCTTGGGCCAGTAAGGGATGACTGCTAAAACTACTGCCTTCGTCCTCTTCAATTTCACCAGAAATTTGTGGATTAGAGGGACTGGGGGGTATGCGTAGGCCAGGCTGAAGTCCCATACCTGGCATATAGCATCTACTGCCAAGGCATTCTTCGTCGGATACCTCGAAAAGAAGAGTTTTTCCTTGTTGTTGTAACTGGATGCAAAGAGATCTACTTGGGGGCACCCCCATCTCTCCAGTATCATGTTGTAAACATGCTGATTTAGACCACTTGTCTATCATCACTTGTGACAGAAGATCTGCTTGACCATTCTGGTGTCCTAGGAGATACACTGCTGTTAAATTTGCCAGATGTTTCTGAGCTAATGTCCTGATTGGAAAGACTTCTTTCAAGAGCTCCCAACTGTGAGTTCCCCCTTGCTTTGCTATATAAGCTACGGCTGCACAATTGTCCATTCGAAGCATAACCGACTGACCCTTCAATCCCGGAAGGAAGGCTAATAGAGCTTGCAACGCCGCCCTCAGCTCCAGAGTATTGGAGATCAGATGAACAGTAGCGAATTCCCATTTTCCTTGTATTGCATGATCTCCCCAGACTGCATCCCAGCCTGATTGACTGGCGTCTGTTATGACATTCCAATCTGGTGTTTCCAGTGAGTGACAGTTGTACAGATTCTGTTGACTGTACCATCAATGACCATCAATGAAGACTGGACTTCATGTAGGGTGACAGAACGATCTGCTGACTCAGATCCTTGAGAACCCACTGACCCAACAACCCCCACTGGAGGGGCTGCATGTTCCAGTGTGCCCACTTTACTAGTGGAATTGTTGAAGCCATAGACCGTAGAACTTCTAAGACTTGCCTGCGTTCTAACATCTCTCTGGACTGAGCTAGAAGAAGGATATCGTCCAGGATATGAATTCCTTCTTCTCTCAATCGAGCAATCATTAGGAGAAGAACTTTTGAGAAAGTCCTGGGCGAAATACACAGCCCGAAGGGTAGGCATGTAAATTGCAGGTGGAGGTGACCCACCACAAAACGTAAATAGACTTGAAATGAAGGATGGATGGGAAGGTGATAGTAGGTGCCTTGAGATCCAATCGAATCTGGTAGTTTTGAAGGATGAAAATGAGGTAGAATTGGGTTTACCTTGAAGGACCATGTATGCCCTTTTGAAACCTTTCTTTGCAACCAGGGTTCTTAAAAGGCTCCCGTCCAGACCTGATCAGACTGAGTTAATCGTGCTCCAATCTGCTCTGCCTGAACGGGCATCCCCTCAAAACGACTTATGACTTTGCCCACAAGACTGAGAACTCTTATTCTTATCAAGTTTCAAAAAGTTAGACTGTGTCCCCTTCCAATCTCTCCTAAAAGGTCTACCAGGCTTATAGCTTTTAGCATCTCTAAAACGTTCATTAGGTTGTCTTTTACTTGGATTGAATTTTTGTATAACAAATTTTCTATCCTGCGGGATAAGACCGGACTTGCCCCCTGTTACACGAGAAATTGCCTTGTCCATCTTAGGACCGAACAAATTCTCTCCATTGTATGAAATCTTAGTCCAGGATTGTTTGGACGATGGATCTGCTGCCCAGGGTTTGAACCAAAGCGCTCTCTTCGCATTAGTCGAGAACAACATTGCTCTGCCAACACACCTCAATGTGTCTACTGCCACTTCTCCTATAAAATCGGCAGCCAATTTTAACTCATCAAGAGCAGCTATTATCAACTCGTGATCCATGTTCCTTCTAACAGCAGTCTCAATATTACTAGTCCATACTTTGCAAGCCTTGGCTACTGAGGATAAAGCAATGACTGGTTTAGCAGCTTCTCCAGCTGCCAGGTATGTTTTTTTAAGTTCCATGTCTGTCGATCCATAAGGTCCCTAAAAGAGACAGCATCCTCCAAAGGCAAAGTTACATTTCTAGCTAACTTCATGATAGAGGCATCTACTACAGGTGAGGCTTCAAACATTTTAGCATCCTGTTCAGACATAGGATATAATTTCTTAAGTCGATTTTTCAAAGACTGTTTCTTAACTGGATTCAGCCATTCCTCCCCCAGTGTGACACAGCTGCTCTTCCAGCCCTGATTGGCTACAGCAGCCTGGCTGCCAAAATGCCACTCCCCACTGCACACAGCACTCGGTGCAGAGAACAATTAGGCTGATGGATGTAAAGCAAATCCCTAATTAGGGATACAATGCGACTCCGGGAACACCAAAGGGAGTCTTCCTGCCTTATAGATACATTTAGTACCCGAAGGACAGGAACTCTAGCCAGGAGAGGCATTACAGAACCTGGCTAGTATGCTACCATGTAGCAGGTAAGGGAAGCATCCAGGGAACCTGTCTGGCCGGCGAGGACACAAAAAAGAATGCTGGGATATGGGAGGGGGATACATTTAAAAGCTTCAGGGAGGTCCTGTAGGGCAGATGGGAGGAGGAATTGCCCATTTGTATGATGTCATGGAGGCACCAGGGAAACACACTTTTCCACCAGGTGCGATCCAATAATCTGATGGCGTCCGCTTTGCTGATCGTAACAGCATGGCGATGTACATGTAAATCACGGTGCTGTTTTTCCTCTGGCGTGACTCCTTTTTTTCCATCCGCCAAGAGCAATCATGGCCAAACCACAGTAGTAGAAGTAGAAAAAAGCATGATGCATCCTGATTTTGCATACAATCGTGATTCACAGTGGAAAAGGGCCCTTAGGCCTCATTCACAATATCTGGGTTTTGTTACATAAATATGCAATGCATTAGCACATTTAAATGCATTGCCCAAACAACTCAATGGGCATGTTCACAAGTCTCCATTGTAACGCATGACATTCTCTTAACCCTCCTGGCAGTATAAAAAATTCCGTGGGGAGGAAGCGCAGCAGTTTTTCTTTGATTTTTTTTTTTTATATCATGTAGCGAGCCCAGGGCTCGCTACATGATAGCCGCTGCTCAGCGGCATCCCCCCGCCCGCTTCGATCAGGAAATCCCGTTCAAGCCATGGCGACGGGGTGGGATGACGTCACCGACGTCAGGACGTCATTGGGAGTCCCGAACCACCCCTCAGCGCTGCCTGGCACTGATTGGCCAGGCAGCGCACGTGGTCTGGGGGGAGGGGGGCCGCGTGGCGTGACGGATAGCGGCGATCGTGCGTGGGGCGGCGGCGATCGGTGTGCTGACGCAGCTAGCAAAGTGCTAGCTGCGTGCAGCAAAAAAAAATTAAACAAATCGGCCCAGCAGGGCCGGAGAAAACCTCCTGCGCGGCTTACCCCGTTCGGGGTTACCACCAAGGAGGTTAATATTCTTTCTGCAGTGCATTTCTGAATACATTGAAAAAAATGTGCACATGCCATAGAAATTTAGCTGGCGAGAAAAAGAAAATGCGTGTGTTGCTTTAAATCTGCATTCAATTGGTCAATTTTTGAGCTGCATACCTTTACATAAAAACATTTACATAAAAACATAAATGTATCATTTATTTACATAAGTAAATAAATAAATTACACCCCAAATGCGTCACATTACAGCAGCGGTAAAATTTGCATGCAGCACAACACCCAAATGATTCATTTTGGATGGCAATTACCCCTCTACATATGCTCACGTGCCCCTTAAAAGGCACAAGCTTCACAAAAGGCGCATGCCACCATGTTTAAAAGTCACATTATTTTCAGGCAAACTAGCATTGCCATTTGTTAACATTAGTGCTCCATGACGCATGTTGACACATAACGCACAGCAACTATGTCTTTGTTTACAACGCACCGTTTTGTCGCATCGCAACGCAGTAGTTGTGAGCTGCAAATGTAGAAAAAGTTGCATCCCTCTGGCAAAAAAGTCACATTGCGTTAGTGCGTAGGTTTCAATGCGATTTAACACTACTTGACACATTCAGTGTGTAAGGGTCCTAATGTCCCAGGAGTTAGGAAATATCTGGTGCTAATTAAAAAGACACTGAAGCAAAAAAAAATAAATGATGTAATGAATTGCATGTGTAGTACAGCTAAGAAATAAAACATTAGGAGCAGAGACATAAGTCTAATATTGTTTCCAGTACAGGAAGAGTTAAGAAACTCCAGTTTTTATCTATGCAAAAGAGCCATTGAGCTCCACGACTTTCAAAGTGACTTTCAAAGTCGCCGAGAGCTCTGTCTTTTGAAGCTTTTTATCTCAAGTGTCTGGCACTGTATTGTGTTTTTTTTTTCCTGCAGAGAACAGTTCAAAAGTTCACTAGCCTGCTCTGTAAAATCATTTAGAATGCTGAGTAGTGTGTAAACTGCAAATATTAGAGAATGATGCAATGTTATCAAAAAAACCTATATAACTGAAAAGAAAAATATGAGAATATTTTCATTGCTAGTAATTATCCATACTACACATACAATTCATTATATCATATTTTTTTTCACTTCAATGTCTCTTTAAATGCAGGTATTTAATTACATTTCACCATATCGAGGTGAAACCAGAACTAGAGAAAAAGTAAAGTACAGAACAAAAGGAACTGAAATTACGCAACTCACATTTTTACATAATTATTGTATGTGTTAAACCTATTTATTAGTTATTTACAAAGTTTACTGCAGTGTCTTGCCCTCAATGTCCCCTATGGCACCCAGTTTTGTGATTCAAGATTATTCCAGTTAATCTTCAACTCTGCTAGAAATTAACATTGTTTACATATGTATTAAACATGCGCGGAAGAAGGAAATTGTAATGTATTTAAACCTATACATTCTGTGTACTAAACAGAATGGCAGATGTAGTCAAGTGTACCTGTAGGGGAAAAAGTACCCAGTTTAGATACTTTCCTCAGTAGAAGGAAGCCTATATTGATCCAGCTCTGGGACTGATGAACCTCTTTGACAAGGGCTTATCAAGAGGTGCATGCGGCCACACTCTTTTCTGAGAATAAGCACTTTTTCCTCCGAGCCCGAGCAGCAGCGTGTTAATGCATAGGCTTGAGGCATCCTGCGCAGTGCAGCCCTGCTCGTTTACTGATGGGAGCATGGCCAGAGGGTCCCAACACTGGATCTGGGGTCTCGAGGTAATAATGTGAAGCCTCTGGAGGACCCATACGCTTTCCACTAATGAGGTAGATAGGTGACTTTCACTACTTTTAGGCTGATTTCACATATGGTGCAGTGTGATTGTCCTGTGGCAGGAGAGCCCGGGGCAAGACAATCACATTGCGCCTTACCCTGGGGAGATTCCCCTTATTGTTCTTCCCCTGATCAGCGCATGTGCTCCGCACCGCCACCGCAACAATCTAAGAAGGTTGTTGTGGTGCTATTGACACCAATGCAAACGTTTGGCACCCGGTACTGCTCTCTGCAACGCACTGCAGAGTTTGCATCGCCTCTGCAAGTCACAAATTTGCTTTAAAGAGAATATGTAATGAAAAAGAAACCCTCTGGAGGGATACTTACCACGGGAGGGGAAAGCCTCTCTTCCCCCAGCTTGAGTGCCAGGACCCCCAAACTGCGGCAAGGTAAATATTTATCTACTGTGATCCTGTGCAGGCGCATTAGTAGTAGCTCTTCCTTCAGGCTAAGGCAAAATTAGCAGAGCCCGATCAATCCACTCTTACTGCGCAGGCGCAAAGGACTTGTGCCTGCGCAGTAAAGCAGATATGATCGGGCTCGACTATTTCCACCTTAGCCTGAAAGAAGAGCCACTAGTGCGCCAGGGCAGGATCGTGACAGGTAAATATATCACAGCTTGTCAAGCCTTGTCGAGGCAGTTGCGGGAGGCTAGTGCTGGATTCCCCCGAGATTCAGAGGACAGGGAGAGCCTCAGGGTCCCGAGGTAAGAGTACATTTGAAATCGGCGCCGGTAGACTTGGGCGCAGGATACAGCAGTATATGACTGATCCTGCTTCTGCACAAGTCCGGGCCGATGTAATTACTATTCCCCCTCCAGGCCGCCATGGATAGTGGGGGAATGAAATAATTCGGCTTCCAGCGATTGCTGGAGGCCGAATTATTATGTTTTTAAGCAACCTCGGCTCCGTCTTCTGACGGAGCCGACGTTACTCACTGAGCGCTTCAATAGGAATGATTCCTATTGAAGTCTATGGAAGCGCCGGCTGCGCCCAAATCTAGCAGCGCTGAAAAGCACTGCTCCGTCCCGAGGTAAGTATCCCCCAGGGGTTTTTGTTTCTTTAGTTACAATCTCTTTAAGCAAAAAAACAAAACTAGTATGCAGGAGGTTATTCCTAGTACAAGTATGACCAAATGTGTGACCAATCATGCCCACGCACCACTGAACATACAACAACTTTTGCATTGAAATAAAGACTGGTTTATAGTTAGGTGGTGGTAGTGGCATAATCCGTTTGGTTGAGTGCCCGCTGACAGCTTTGCTCACCCTGCCCACCATGTGGTGTCACATCTGTGCCACTCCGGTGGCCCTTCGCCCCTCCTCCTTCCAGCATTGCAACAGAACATGTTGTTAGTCTGCACGCTAACTATGCATCTGTACAGCCTCAGGCCAGCAATGTCGCCCAGTGGATCGGTTCCTGATCCCCGTCAGGCAACATCCATCTAGCGTGTGTACTGGACTTTAAATCTGCAAAAACTGATGGTGACAGCTAATTAGAGATGGCTCGAACCTCAGATTTTGGGTTCGCGGACCGTGGACGCGAAATGATGCAAAAAGTTCGAGTTTGGGCAGGCGAAATTTAAAACCTACAAAGACTCTTTCTGGCCACAAAAGTGATGTTAAAGTTGTTTTAAGGGGTCTAACACCTGGAGGGGGCATGCCAGAGTGGGATACATGCCAAAAGTCCCTGGAAAATTACGTATTTGATGCAGAATAGGGTTATAATCCCAAAAGGGCAGAAATCACATTGCATTCCTAAATTGGAGGCATAAAGTGCTTTAAAACATCTTGCGTGTGTATACATCGATCAGGTAGTGTAAGTAGTGTACAGTTTGGGTAGCGACTTTTTTGAAAAATAATTGTGGCCTGCGATCTTCCACTGCGGTGTCCCAATCGCCACAAACTTTCAGAAGGCCTCAAAGTCCACCAGCTTGTATGGTAACATCCACCAAGCCAGCTGTCAGACACCGGGCAAGGGGGGTGACTGGCAGACATTGGCTCCTTCCGCTCAAATATTTCCTTAACGGACACCTGACTGCTGTGGGCAGAGGAGCAAGAACTGCTCAAAATGAGAGGCGGAGTGGAGGAGGGTGACTGTGAAGGTGCAAGGGCAGCAGAGGATAAAGCGGCTGAAGATGCTGCACCTGGAAGAGGATGCGGAGGGTGGCTTTGCGTTTGCGTGCTGGTTTTCCTCATGTGCTCATTCCATTTTGGTGTTTGTGCTTCTTGATCAAGTGCCTTCGTAAGGCCGATGTCCCTAGGTGGGTGTTGCTTTTTCCACGACTCAATTTTTGGTGGCAAATAGCACAGATGGCATCTGAGGCAGACACACAAAAAAATGTCCACACTGGTGAGCTCTGGGATGACAGTATTTTGGTGGAGGCGGCAGCAGCTGACGTTGAAGGGCGTGTTGGCTGACTGTCCCTAGGTGCCGATACATGCTGCCAGACACTGCCACGAGCTCCCCCTGCTTCTTACAGCAACTGGTCTCCTCCTCTCTGACTCCTCCTCTGAACTGTCCCCCTGTTCATCTTTTTTTCCGGGATCCCACATGACAGCCATGCCATGATCATCATCATCATCATCATCCACAGCTTCGCTTGTATCAGACAACTCCAAAACTGCACCAGCAACAAGTACTTCATCATCCTCATACCTTAAGTCCATAGTGACGCCTAACTCAGACATATATGGTGTTGTTGCATCCTTTGTTGTGGGGTGCCAGAATCAGAGCAGGAGGAGGAAGATATGTCACGGTTTCATGCGGAAGCTGAAGAAGATGAGGTGTTCTGTGATAAATAGTCAACTACGTCCTGACAATCTTGGGGGTTGAGGGTATATTCCTTCTGAATGCTGTACTTTGGCCAAGGGCCACACGAAATCACGCCAGCACGACCTTGAACAGACCTGCGCGGGGGGGGGGGGGCCTTCCTCTGCCTGTTATTTTTCCATATGTGTGTGGGGGGGCGATGCGCAGTAGTACTAACAATATTCAATAGTGCGCGCTCATAGCCAGGATATAATTGAAAATAGCTCACAACCGTAGTGAAATACAGTTCAGTTCCTTTCAGGTATGGTTCACACTGTAGTTCAAGACCACGTCGTTATCAATTATCACATCGAGACTCACACGTCATATGCAAAGAGAAACAGAAAGAGGCATATAGTGTATAACTGCGATAATGGTTAATTCCAACACCTCCCATGTGTATTACTCGCCGTCACCTTTACAAGCCAACAACACCAGTGCCAGGACACCCCACTTGTGCCCGCACTCACTCTGGAAACCTCTCTTGAATGTCCGGAGGCAAAAATGACAGCTTTGGAGGTCAGAGAACCATAATCTGCTGTTACGTTTCAGCTTGCTCCAAAGTTGAAGTCTACAAACGAAAAAGCGCCAATATAGTGTAAAACCTATGTGTGAGAAAACGCGGAAAAGCCGCCGCGTGTGCCAAGAGCAAGGCAGCTGACTCCGCGTCCGTCGCGGAGGTTTGCACGCATAGACGCGTCTGGTAGTGTGGTGGAATGCAGAAAAGCCGCCGCATGTCTTGACGGCGGAGCAGCTGTTTCTGCATCCAACGTGGCGGTTTGCATGCAGCGGCGTGTGCTTGGTGTGGCTGGGTCTGTTAGTGCACATAGGCAGATGGAGAGCTACGCGCGCGCGGGCCTGAACTCAGGACCTTTATACCAGCAGGGGAAGAGTCAGCTGATCAGGAAGATCAGCTGATTCCTGCAGGACTCATGATTGGCTGAATGGCTCGGGTGGGGCGGCAGAGTCCAGCAACTATATATTCTGCTGCTTGTCAGTTGCTGGTTGTCTGCCATTGCTAACACTTACGTGAAGGCACTCAGACCATAGTCAGATCCTAAAGGCTCATACACACATCAGACTATAGTCTTTGGAAAAAGAAAGATCACAGACCCATCTTACCACCCTTCATGTAGTATGAGAGCCATACCTACACAGTCTTTTCTATGGAGCTGAACTCCCCATCAGAAAAAAATCTTTGCAAGATGCTGCACACACAGATGCTGTACAGACACAAAAGATCAGTATCTGCAAAAGATCTGTGCCTGCCAAAAATCCATTCCTGCAAATTGCAATGATAGTCTATGAGATCTGCAGATCATCATACACACATGATTTAACTGACATTCATCTGCAGATCAAGCAATCATCTGCAGCTCTGAAAATCCATCCTGGTGGATCTGATCTGCAGATGAATGTCAGTTAAATCATGTGTGTATGATGATCTGCAGATCTCATAGACTATCATTGCAATTTGCAGGAATGGATTTTTGGCAGGAACAGATCTTTTGCAGATACTGATCTTTTGTGTCTGTACAGCATCTGTGTGTGCAGCCTCTTGCAAAGATTTTTTTCTGATGTGGAGTTCAGCTCCATAGAAAAGACTGTGTAGAGTATGGCTCTCATATTACATGAAGGGTGGTAAGATTGGTCTGTGATCTTTCATTTTCAAAAGACTATGGTCTGATGTGTGTATGTGGCCTTACAGTGTGTTTGAACTAGGAGGACCTAGGAATTCACACTTAGCCAGATTCTGTTGATAGCTTAAAGTACTAATTGAATTGTATTATTTGTTAGACTAGTTCCAGGGTGTTGATGATCACGGAACTCACACCCAAGACTAGGGAATTGTATTATCATTTATGTTATACTCCAGGCTAGTTCCAGGGTGTTGATGATCACGGAACTCACACCCAAGACTAGGGAATTGTATTATCATTTATGTTATGCTCCAGACTAGTTCCGGGGTGTTGTGATTGCGGACCTCACACCCAAGACTAGGATTGTGCTACTATTGTATTACGTTGGCCCAGTTCAGGGCAAGACTTTATATTAGCAGCAGGGCTTCCTGCAACCCCAGCCTTGGTCCCTCGCTCAGGGGTACACAGGCTACAGGAATATCACCCACAGTCAGGGGTGAATTCCTCAGGAGTCTCAGGCCGCCAGCTCCTCTGGTGGTCTTCACTCAGAGTTGTTACTGTTGCACCAAACACTTACACTCTCTCGGGTGTCTAGAGGTTAGACATATCTGATTATTGATGATTCCGCAGATCCTCAATAATCGGGTATATCTGTATTCTTGGGGATACTGCGGATCACCAAGGATCAGATTCTCTCTCTGGTTGCTGACACCGATCGTTACAGAATGGCAGACCGAACCCAAATGGACGCACTGTATAGCCATGTTGGAAGTCCTGACCACCGCGGTAAACCAACTTTCCGCGGCAGTTTTGAACCAACAGACCCAGATATGTCAGATATTTGGGGCTATTTCAGAACTTCAATCAGTGCGATCACCTCTTAACACAGACATACGTATGCCTGTACCTGAAAAATTTTCTGGCGACAGATCTGACTTTCGGAACTTTAGAAATAGAGTGTTATCATACTTTGAGTTAAAGGAATACTATCGATGTATGCATTTATTTTTAAATGCTGTATGTTGTAGCACACATTAGGGCAAGTACTAGGAGCAATTTCATTCCTCACACAGCTGTTCCTCTCAGCTGTAAAATCCTCCTTCAGTTTTGGCGTCAGTGTTGGATACAAAATGTATCTAATACTGAGCTCCCAGAGGACTAGACCATGTCTCTGCAAAGGGGAGTTGCTATCAACTCCTCAGTTTGTTTAATTATCACCTTGCTGAAAGAATCTTGTTGATATGGTGGTAAGGGGTTAAATATTCTAGCAATGTGTGTTTATTATCTTTGCTTCTCTTTACTGATAAAGATACTAATAATGCTAATTGTAGACAGTGGTCTGCCCCTCTCAGCAGCTTGTAAAGTGGATGCAGCCTGGAGTGAATCACCTCAAGCAGACAGCCAGTCTGAGTGTAAATACATACTAGTGTTATAGCTTGTTATATTCCAGCAATATTACAGCTCATTTAGTTACCTGTTACCACCTCAGATCAGCCTATTTCTCCTCATGTCTGCTGCATGCTGTGAGTGACACAGTGAAATATATTTGTGAGCTGTGTGACAGAGTAACCAAGCAGCTCAGGGTGACCCAAACTACTATGAGCTGTGTGAGAAATGAATTTTTAAGCAGGGATAGCGAGAGAGAGACCTGGGTGAATAAATAAAGTGCCCCTAGCACTAGTGGTAATGTGTACACTAATATAGAGTATTAAAAAAAAGTCGTTTCAATCGATAGTATTCCTTTAAGGCCTAATTCGCCTGGAACCGAGGCACAGAGAATTACGTTTATTAAGACTCTGTTGTTGGGGGATTCCCAGACCTGGGCGTATGGTCTTCCTATTGGGCATCAGGCCCTGACCTCAGTCGATGAATTTTTTGAGGCTATGGCTATGATTTACGATGACCCGGACATCGCTTCGACTTCTGAACGGAAGCTCAGGCTTCTGCGTCAGGGCAAGGGTCCGGTAGAGAATTATGCTGCGGAATTCAGGAGGTGGGCGGTCTCGGCTAGATGGGACGAATTTGCCCTCCTAGACTGTTTTTTGGCTAGATTGTCAGATACTATTCATGAGGTAATGATAGGTCATCCTGAGCCTGAATCATTGGATGAGGCAATCTCTTTGGCCATACAGATAGATTGCCGGTTGCGCCACCAGAGACAGGTTCGTGGTAGAGTGGCCAGAAGGTCTATCTTACACGACTCTTCTCGATCTCCCTCACCTCCAGGCGAACCTATGCAAATTGGGTACACAAGGTTGAGTCTGGGGGAAAAGAGTCACAGGAGCCCAAAGAAGAACGCTTTACATGGTTCCACTAGGCCAGACAAATGCTATCGCATAGGATTAGTCAAAACCATAGGTGAGCAGGGTTCATCCCTGAACGATGGTCGGCTGATCCTTCCTTGTTCGGTTACGTGGGAAGGTCGGACCAAGTCCGCAGAAGCCATGGTGGACTCAGGTTCGTCAGCGAACCTCATAGATATATATATATATACACTGTACAGCGCTGCGTACTATGTCGGCGCTATATAAATACTAAATAATAATAATAATAGATTACGATTTTGCCAAAAGTCTGGGGATACCGTTATCTGCACCCGACCGGCAGTTTTCGGTCACTGCAGTGGACGATTCTCCATTGCGCAGTGCCCAGTTTCTTTCCCAAACCCCCCTACTGTCATGCTGTTTAGGGGCAGTGTATGAAGAGAGTTTACAGTTCCTGGTCCTGCCAATGAAGGGCTCTGCTGATGTTCTCGGTATGCCCTGGTTACGGCTTCACCCGCCGCTGATTGACTGGGCTTCGGGGCAGCTACTGAACTGGTCAGCCCATTGTCAGGAGCACTGTTTAAAGAGGGGTGAGGCGGATAATACCAAGATACAGGTCGCAGGAAAGACAGGACAGTGTACAGATATTTCTAACGGATCCTGTTCCTCACGGTTACCTCTCATGCATAAATCAGATAGCAAAAGCGCCAAAGCAGACGCTTTAGACAGGGGTTTTGGGCCCAAAATCTTTCTATCACCGAAAAAACAGGCTGACAAAAAATCATTTTCTGTATCCCTGCCCGGGTCAGCGCTGCATGGGGATTCCACTCCCTCCCTCCCTGGGTTGATTGATGACCGGCCTGAGTATGAGATAAAGAGGAAATTCTCTAACTTACATCCTGGAAAGCCAGGAAGGAGATGTCCGGAGTCCACTCCTCAGGGGGGGAGGTACTGTGAGAAAACGCGGAAAAGCCGCCGCGTGTGCCAAGAGCAAGGCGGCTGACTCCGCGTCCGACGCGGCGGTTTGCACGCATAGACACGCGTCTGGTAGTGTGGTGGAATGCGGAAAAGCCGCCGCATGTCTTGACGGCGGAGCGGCTGTTACCGCATCCAACGCGGCGGTTTGCATGCAGCGGCGTGCGCTTGGTGTGGCTGGGTCTGTTAGTGCACATAGGCAGATGGAGAGCTACGCGCGCGGGGGCCTGAACTCAGGACCTTTATACCAGCAGGGGAAGTGTCAGCTGATCAGGAAGATCAGCTGATTCCTGCAGAACTCATGATTGGCTGAATGGCTCGGGCGGGGCGGCAGAGTCCAGCAACTATATATTCTGCTGCTTGTCAGTTGCTGGTTGTCTGCCATTGCTAACACTTACGTGAAGGCACTCAGACCATAGTCAGATCCTTACAGTGTGTTTGAAGTAGGAGGACCTAGGAATTCACACTTAGCCAGATTCTTTTGATAGCTTAAAGTACTAATTGAATTGTATTATTTGTTAGACTAGTTCCAGGGTGTTGATGATCACGGAACTCACACCCAAGACTAGGGAATTGTATTATCATTTATGTTATACTCCAGACTAGTTCCAGGGTGTTGATGATCACGGAACTCACACCCAAGACTAGGGAATTGTATTATCATTTATGTTATGCTCCAGACTAGTTCCGGGGTGTTGTGATTGCAGACCTCACACCCAAGACTAGGATTGTGCTACTATTGTATTACGTTGGCCCAGTTCAGGGCAAGACTTTATATTAGCAGCAGGGCTTCCTGCAACCCCAGCCTCGGTCCCTCGCTCAGGGGTCCACAGGCTACAGGAATATCACCCACAGTCAGGGGTGAATTCCTCAGGAGTTTCAGGCCGCCAGCTCCTCTGGTGGTCTTCACTCAGAGTTGTTACTGTTGCACCAAACACACTCTCTCGGATGTCTAGAGGTTAGACATATCTGATTATTGACGATTCCGCAGATCCTCAATAATCGGGTATATCTGTATTCTTGGGGATACTGCGGATCGCCAAGGATCAGATTCTCTCTCTGGTTGCTGACACCGATCGTTACACTATGTTTTCATTTAAAATCACAAAGTATTGCACTCACAAGCGGAGAAGTGTTTCAGGCATATCATATACAGACAAAGTCCCCGGGCAACCGCTCTGAAAGATGCCGTCTCTGATCCAGGCTCTCATGCTCGCTTTCCCCAACTTGCTTCAGCTTCCTTACCAGTCATGTGTGCTGTAGCTCCGCCCTATGCATTTCATCAGACTCTAACTCATCAGGGGCTCGCTACGGTTGTGAGCTGTTTTCAATTATATCCTGGCTATGAGCGTGGACTTTTTTATAGAATCATAATATATTGTTTGACACAGCAATAACATAACTCGAACCACGTTTGCAAGGATTTGTTCTTATCCAGAGCGCAATTTTATTGATATATTTGTAATATTCAATAGTGGTAGACAGTGTATGTAATCACAGAGGCACACAATCCATGTCAAATACACAGCAGCTGTGTGTGTGTGTGTGTGTGTAACAGGGCTTTGTACTTTAACACACACAGAGCAATATCCTATAGTACTTTCATCACAAATCACAATCACAAATACAGTTGCAAGATAAGCACTGCTTATGATACACAGTGTGCTGGCTTGCTTGCAATAGTTAGAAGAGTATAGTAGAACTACAAGGGCCAGCAACTGACTGTGGCCTGTATGCAGTGTGTAATCCGCACAGATATCAATAACAGATACAACTGCAAGCTAAGCACAGCTTATGATGATAGATAGTGTGCTGACTTGTTATAAATAGAAGAGGAAAGTAGAACTGCAATGCCCAGCAATGACTGTTGCCTGGCCTGTATGCAGTGTCACACACACACACACACACACACACACACACACACACACACACACACACACACACACACACACACACACACACACACACACACACACACACTCTAGAACAATATGAGCCCTCAAAAGGGCTTTTGTTTTGGGGTGCTTTCAGCAATAAAGAGCAGCCTAGCTAACTGTCCCTGTCTCTCTGTGGGCTGTATGCAGTGTGTCACCCAAAAAGAGAGCTATGGTATAGTAAGTTAAATCACACACATACAGTGGAAAGATATGCACTGGTATAATACAGTGTGCTTGGCCTGGCACAGTACAGCAAGGGCCAGCTGCAACAGACAAGGCTGTACCTATGCATTGGTCACCCACAAAGAGAGCTATTGTATAGTAAGTTAAATCACACAAATACAGTGGAAAGATATGCACTGGTTAAATACAGTGTGCTGTGCCTGGCACAGTACAGCAAGGGCCAACTGCGACAGACGGGGCTGTATCCATGCAGTGTCACCCACAAAGAGAGCTATGGTATAGTAAGTTAAATTACATAAATACAGTGGAAAGATATGCACTGGTAATACAGTGTGCTGGGCCTGGCACAGTACAGCAAGGGCCAGCTGTGACAGACAGGGCTGTATCTATGCAGTGTCAGTAACACACACACACACACACACACACACACACACACACACACACACACACACACACACACACACACACACACACACACACACACACACACACACACACACACACACACACACACACACACACACACACACACACACACACACACACACACACACACACACACTAGAACAATATGAGCCCTCACAGGGGCTTTTGTTTTGGGGTGCTTTCAGCAATAAAGAACAGCCTAGCTAACTCTCCCTGTCTCTCTGTGGGATGTATGCAGTGTGTCACCCACAAAAAGAGCTATGGTATGTAAGTTACATCACACAAATACAGTGGAAAGATATGCACTGGTATAATACAGTGTTCTGGTGGGTGGACTACAAATTCCAGCTGGCAACTGTGGGCTGTATCTATGCAGTGTCACCCACAAAGAGCTACGGTATAGTAAGTTAAATCACACAAATACAGTGGAAAGTAGTACAGTTCTGCTGCGGAGGTGGCACACCTTGCCCAAGGTGCGGGTGCTATGCCCTGTAGATGCTGAGCCCAAGCATCAAAACATTCAACAGTAAGGTTAAGGTCCAGTTCAGCACACCTTTTCAAGATTCA